>NW_010564370.1:12650-24252 GCF_000687285.1 Phaethon lepturus | reverse complement strand
CTCTGGCAGTTGCGGGTAAGCAGCAAATACTAGTAAAATTCCGGTGTGTGTGTATAGCAAAATCCTGGAACAGGTGCCTGGCCCCGTGTTTGGACTATGCGCCAGCGACAATCATCAGTGAAAACCGTAAGAAGGAAGAAATGTTTTTCTTTTCTTTTTCTTTTTTATCTTTTGTTTATTTGTGAGGATATTTGTGGCAGGAGATCTGTAAACAACATTCGTCAGAGGGTACTCAGAAAGCAGCTCTTTCTTGCTTACGTTTGAAAAGATCAGTCCGTGCAAAACGCGCTCCCGGGGCTGCTGCCGCCCTGTGCTCACAGACCGGGCGCCCGGCTGGCTCCAGGGCAGCCCGTGCTGCCTGCGACAGAGACCCTGTTCCTGTGCGCTTCGTCCTCTGTCTGACACATCCATCGTGTCCTTGTGCGCATCAAGCCCGGCGTGCCTGATAAGCGAAGTGGATTAGTGCTTGGTACTCCTATGGAGTACAAGAAAAGAAATGCAAGAAGGTTCCTGATGCTCCGCTGGTGACTCTGATGCCACAGAAAGGGCCTTTGGGTATGCAGCAGACTCCAGTGAGATGTGCAAACCCAGGAGAAGCTGTAGAGGAGCTTTCTGGATATGTGGGGCAGTTAACGTTTGTGCCATTGCCTAGGTTGTGGCTAAAAGCATTCCTTAGGCAAATTATTTTATTTATAGGGCTCACCCAGAGCTATACAGATTGCTGACTAATTATCTCAGAAGGTGGTGTGTTGGTGGTTTTTTGTTTTGTTTTTTCTTGCTGTTTAATAATAAGCAGGAGAAGGAACAAGGCTCAAAACTTTCTAGCGTATGTCAAACACGTATGTGTGCATGTCAATTTTATCTAAGGATAGAGTGGGGAGTTTTCACTAGCTTAATATTCCTGGAGAGGGTGTTTTGCATGGAGAACCATCACCCTTGTAATAGTTCTGCAGGTTATAAAAGGCAGAGCGCTTATAATATTTTTTTTTTAAACTAAGGAAGTCTCTTTTATGTATGTTTCACTGAGAATTTTTTTTTCCTTATCAGCCCTTTTTAATGATACATAGAGGGAATAAACCAGAAGGAAACCACTAAGCCTGTGTGGGGGGAAAAAAATTAACACATTCTCTTGCTCTCAGGTCTAAAAAATAATGAATCATTAAACCTTGAAGTCACATTGACATTACCAAATGGGTTTGAAATCAGCTTGTGCCTGAGAAGCTATAGAAAACCTGCCAAGTGACTAAAACAGATACTGATGGTGATGTAAGAAATTGGAAACATCTATTAAACAGACGCAGCTTTCCATTTCCTAAAAGTTATTGGTTGGAGTAGTGCAGCACTTCCCTCGGTGAGCATGTGCTGTGGGGGGACGGCCACAGGCAAAACCTAGTTAACTGAAAACATCACAATCAATAAAAACCACTATGTTTTCCATTTACTCCTGGTTTTTAGGGGTTTATTTTGTTGCAGCAGCAGAAGGCATCAGTTCAATATCAATTCACCTTCTGGGTGGGGAGAGGGATACAAATATCGGCTTTTAATGCGTGATGAAGTTTGTGACAACACTAAGCTTACTAAAATTTAGACCAAGTGCTGTTTGGTACAACATGGGGCACCAGATAATCCTGTGTTCAGTAAACAGGCGAAGCAGAGATCTGTTTTATATCATGCTTTCTAGCCAGGAACACGGAAGGGGTTATTTTCCATTTAATCCTTTCTCTTGTCAAATCACTGAATACCAGCATTTCTTAGTGGCTGTATTGAAGCTCGGCATCTTATACAGGGGTGTCTTACTCATCTGAGGGGGTGCTTCAAGCCAAGGGAGCAATGTCACATCTGTGTGGGTTTTTTTTTGTGTAGATGAGGTAGAGCCATTACCTGTCTTAAGTATCCCCGTACTCTGGTGTGGTTCGTGCCCAGTGTTTGGTGCTGTTGAGTGCTGTTGCATGCAGCTCTCTGCGGCACTTCATCTTTGGGAGCGAGTGCCCTGTGGCCATGTTTGGGAGAAGCTGGCCTTGGTGCCTGCTAAACAGGCATCTGTGTGTAGTTGTTCTGCACTGTGGTGTGGTTTTAAGAAAGACAACAGAAATCCCTCATGTGAGTGATACAGAATCTCACACAAATGTGCATCACTTAAATCAGCAATGCAAAACCAAGCTGGGGCTGGGTCTGTTGGGAGACGTCTTCATGGATGTGCTTTTTGTGCTCAGACCCCTGGGACAGGTCTGTCTAGGTGCAAGCTCCTCCAGCAAGCATATTAAACGTACTGCTCTGCTGGCTGCAGCTATTATGGCCTTCTCATAACAGCCAACAGCTCTTCATGTGAGCTAGTCTATTTTGACCTTCTCTCTTTGGAAGCTGATTGCCAGTTTAGTTGTCCTTTTCTGCCCATTTGACATGGTAATGTGAGAAATGAGAACTGACAGTGCATTTTAAGTGCAAGCCCTGACAAATTGGGTAGCTACACATCTTTGTGGAACAGTTCCAGCTCGGAGCAGGAAAAGGAGTGCTGCTGTAATACTGACCTGGTGCTCAGGCTCTGCTTTTCAGAGGAAAATATACTGCACCAGAAAGTTAAGTCAGCAAAGCTTCTTATGACCCAAATTCTAAAGGGAAAACCTGAGGCAAATGATTGCTGGGAAAAGAGGTTCATCAAAGGCAGAGAAATGCAATATTCTCTTCTCTTTCTGTGTAAGAAATCCTATGTAAAATACAATAGAGGAAACATTTTGCTGATTCTGATCCCTGGGCAACAGAGTGTTAGCCGCCTGACTGCAGCTTGCGCGCTCCTGTTGTGCTGGAAGAATATTCCCCTGAGTAAAGAAGTAAATGATATCTTTTCAGACGAGAGTGCTGGTTAGCCACATCCTTCTGGGTCCTGGACAACAGGTGCTGAACTGTGTTAAAAGGTATTAAAAATACATGAAATACTCTCCTTCATGCTATTTTTCTCCACTTAAGTGACTACAATGGCTGTTGCAGAGATGCTGCGTGGTTATGAATGCACTGAGCAGTGGGACAGGGTACATATGTGTGTTTCCTTTTTTCTTTTGGAATTTAAAATTAACATCAGTTGCAAAATGGATTGTCTAGGAAAACATGAGCAATGACCTCATAACTTATGAGCATAAGATATAATCCAGTTTTAGAAAACATCCCTTGCTGAAAGGCCTTTGCTGAAGGCTGCTAAAACTTCTTTCCACTCATCTAGATGAGATTTCACTTATTTTCTTCCCTGATCTCTTCTGGCTGCTATTCCAACAATCAATCATTGTTTTTCTAAGGCAATATCAGGCATGATATTGTCCTGCTGGTTGGTTGCATCCTGTTTAAGTACCATGTGTTGTACTTGTCCTAATTGTTTTGTGCTCATCAGTAAACTCAGCTGATGGCATTTCTCCCATCTGGTCCAAGCTGTGACTTCAGATTTCTCTTCCCATTCCTGTTGCTGTGCTAGAGGACAGAAAGAGATGAATTATGGACTCTAAGTGATAGACATATTCACTTTTGGGTAAATCTGAGACATTAAAATTTTTTCATGAACCATCCCACACTTTTGAAATGAAAATCATGTATTTTCCTTTAGGAAAGCGGATAACATTTTCGCAACTCCTAAGATATTTTCCACTTTTGATGAAATGCTGCTGCTCACAGAACTTGAACTTTTCTTATAGAAAACTATTTCTATTAAAAATACCACCCTGTTGTGTTTGTGCAGCACTTATGACTGACCACTGTGTTTTGTGAGGGCATTCTCCTTGCACTCCCTTCTCACCTTTAGTGATGCTTGCACTAGAAACACAGGAAGGTGAAGGACAGAAGCATTTAGCAGGTTTTTCTTTAACTTTGCAAGATTTATTGATTTCCTACAAAACTAGGCTTTGATCATTATCTTTCTAAAGTAGTTGAATTTGCTTTATTCCAGCTTGGGAATATGGTTTACATTTACTTGTCTTTCTTGTAGCGTACATTGCGTGTATTCTGGTGCATGCTTTCAAGTTTTAAAGTTTGATTTATTGTAATTTATTACCTAGAAGGTATTCTTAAATTACTGCTTCAATAATATAATCTACTAAAAACTCTGAGGTTTTATCACATCACACCTGTATTTGACAGCAAATTGATCTGACAGTATTATTACATGTTTTTGACAGACTTATTTGAAATCCTCAAATCCCAGTTCCCTCTTTGTTTCATTACTGTAACATCACTGGTATAGCCTTGTGATCAATTATCCACTTAGGAAGACCCAAATGTCTGCCAGTTAGGTTTCCAGAGAGGTATCTGCTTCGGCATCTGTTAAATATGTTCATTTTATCACGGTTTTTAAAAAGTTGCCCTGCCCTGTTCTCGCTGGAGAGTTGCACGCTGATGCTCTGACGTGCTTCTGCTAGGACTCGCCTTCTGGGCCGGTGCAGTGGCAGCGGGAGCCCTGCGAGGGGTACAGGGTCTCTCGTCCTGCCAAGAATATTATATTTCTTTATGGAAACTAAAAAAAGGGCAAGCCACCTGACACTGCTACGGCTTCCGGAGAAGGCGGCGCGGGTTTGTTTGCATTTAGTTCTGACTAGATTTGGTCTGGGGGATGGAGTTAGCCCTCCCCTCGCAAGCTGAGTGTTGTGGCTGGGCCGATGTCCCTGGAGGAAGGGGCTGACGTGTTTGCCAGCTGGACCTCTCTGTCCCAGGACTCGGAGTGCCTCCGGCTACCTGCTACGGTGCCTGGCCACGTTACCTGCCTGGCCGGGTTAGGGCTTGGTCTCTCCCTGCCTGTTGCTGTCTGCTGAGGTGGGGAGCTGCTGAGGTAGGAGCTTGGATTAAAAACTGCAAGGTCTGGGATGCCCGTTTCAAGTGAAGCGCTCGAAGCACACGTGTGCCTTCAGATACAGGTGCTGCACTGTTGCTGTCAGTGCTTACCCTGGGCTGAAGCACCTTGCAGAGCTGCCTCTCCACATGGAGTAGACAGGCAGGACTTTGCTGGCAAGGATGTGCTGCTTGTTATTAGTATTTCATTTGTAGGGAATGAAAAAATGTAAATTTTCCACAGATAGATATCATACAAAAGGGATAATAAGGTATTTTATCATTGCTAGGTAGTCTCAAGGGCTGTATAACTATTTTGATAGTTGAACTTTTCTCCTGGTGTTTGTGCCTATGTCAATAATTTGCACAGATAGCATGTATAAAGGCTGATGTTACTGGTTCGTTATTATACACTTTTGATGTAATAAGGAAAAATCTTTCTGTAGTAAAAGAAAAAAAAACTTGCAAAATTGGTTTGCCTTCCAGAAAATCATGCTGTTGGCAACATACTTAGTGTAACACCTAGAGAATTTGATAATCACTGTGTATCTGTGATATTAACATTCATGTTGCTTATGGCATTTGGATCAACAACAGGGAAAAACTACCTTTTCTCAGAATAAAAGTTAAAGCCAAAGTTTTACTTAAAAACAACCAAGTTGGGACCCTGTTGTTATGTTGTGGCATCCTTTGAGTTGGGATTTTTCAGCTCCATGTTAGCGTTTCAGCTCCTGAAGCAATGTGCCATATTGTATTTTGAGTTATACTGCACAGATAAATAGGGCAAATGGCCAAGTGTTTTAATAAATGGAAGAGCAAAGCCTCAAGAGGAGCGTTAGCAGTGTATTATGTAGACAGGAGAAAGTATACTTTAATGAACATGGGTGCTTCTCTACTGATGCAATTTTAGCACCAAGATCTAGCTCTTGGCTGTGAAATCTGATACAGATCAACTGAATCTAGAGTATCTTTGCTGTTTTAAATAAAATGAGGATTTGACCCAAGAAACACGGCCACTGTTTTTCACCAGCCCTGCTCATGTGGAAGGTGAAACTGGTTTTGAGTTTGAAACCAAAAACCAGCTTTGCATCTTAAGGATTCTCCCATCAGATTTCATTCTCCAGAAGAGCCTGACTTAGAGGTTAGCCTGAAGATAGTTGTGAGCACCATATGCCTGACGACTTGGCATAATGACATGTGACTTCAGCTTGTGTTTCTCTTTAGAAGATGACTAATGAGTCTTAGTCTCATAGAAGACATTAAAATACAATTACATTATGTTAGACCAGCTCTCACAACTGCTAAATTACAGAGTGGTAGGCATAATACAATTCTTGGAGATGTGTTTTTTGATTTCTTCTTTGTTGTTTTTTTTCTTTTCAGTGCATTCCAGTCACGCTCCTCCTGACGCAAATGTGTGTGATAATTCACCATGTGGACAGAAATGTATGCACTCCTGTATTTTACAAGGCAGATTTTGTCTTATGTTTTTACAGGTTTTTCTAGCTCTCGTAAAGTCTTTAATGAAATTCCAATCCTGTAGTTGACTCATTAAGCTTTCCCTCAATCCATCACTGTAAAACTGATTATCAAGATGTTGTCTTTTGGTGTTATCAATCTTGAGTGACTTTTTTGGAGATTGATGCAATTCGTTCTTATGACCGGCTCAGATGATATCTGCTATTTGTCTTGATCTCCTTTTATTTAGTGTTTTAACTCAGAAGGTTCTCCTGCCTTTTTTGATTGAATTTTAATGATGAGGTCTTGACTACAAGATAGACCTTCCACAGCTTTCAGACACATTTTACAAAACAGTGTCCTCAGGCTTTCCTTGCTGACACATTTCCAGATTGTCTTTTTCACGTGGTCCCCGAGGGGGTTTGCTGTACCGTGTGTGTGCTTCCACCCAGCTAGATGTGCTGCAGGAGTACGGCTAGCTTGAAAGAAGATTGGGGATAGGGAATGACTCTACAGTATAAAACAATTATTTGCCAGTTTCCCAGCCGGTGCTAACGGGTCTGCAAGGGGCAAGTTCAGGTGTAAAAGAAGCAATACATGGTTCTGTCAGCAGTATAATCACAAATAGACCAACATGTCTGGTGAACAACAACAGTGAAATGCCAGGTCAATTGTGGCTGGCAAAGTCATACTCTGGTTAAGCACAGACAAAACCAAGCAAAGAAAACTGAGGAAGAGGAGAAATAAGGGTGGGGAAAAAAAGACTCAGAAGGGTGGTGACAGCATCAGAGCCCAGTGATGGGGATAGTCTAGGGCACAACTGAAGCCAGACCAGTTGGGGGATATTTTTGAGGATGGTCTGTGAGAACTTTTGGAAGGGCTGGGCAGCAAAGCTTTGAACTATTGTGGCAAATTCATGGCATCAAAGGATGCAAGTGACTGCCCCTTAATGTTTTGTTCACTATGTATATCTGACCTATGGCACATCCCTTTCAGGTCCATTCATTTTTAGGACCTACACTTCTCTTGAGAGGACTGTACCCAGTCTCTGGGTTACAGGACATCAGGACAGATTTTTTTCATTGGAATAATTACAAATTTACTTTCTTTTTTCCGTCTTCTGCAGCATCTTGTGGTACCTTGCAATAAAACTGCCAGCAGGTACCTCGGACATTAACAATATCTCATGGGTAGCCTTTGTGAAGGATGCTGCTGTGAAGCCCAGTTCTGTGGTAAAGCTGCCAGTCTCTTTAAGGAGTAACATACTGATGAAATCCTGGACTTCACGCTGGTTGTCTTCCACAAGACACAGCTATTCCTGCTAGCATGAGGGCAGATAACCATTTGCCCTTGGTGGGGGGGACCTGTGTCTAGCATATAGCAATCTTAGGACATGATACCTTTTCCTGCATTATTTAGTCTCTTGCTGGGCATTCTGTTCATCCCCAGGCAGCTGGACCACTGTATCAAGGGCTTGGGAAGTGCTCACTGAGAGTTTGTGCTGCAGGACAACACAAGGGTTTCATCTTCACAAATGAACCCTTCTGCATTTATTCAGGCTCATGTCAGAGCTCTTATAATGGACAGAAAATGAGGTGTCTTCAGGTCAGTATTTGACAAGCACTTAAAGTATGCACCCATACCCCCCACACCAGATGGACGCAGATAAACACGCAGTCATTTGTAACATGCTTTCATGGTGCTGTATTCTGGGCTGAGAGCTTCTGCCTGTTCCCAGCTGTACTTTAGTATCCAGTAGGGATTGTAAATCAGTTGATGCATTTTAATGTAGAATAATAGATTTCTGGTGAAGAGCTTTTTTCTCTGTGCCTCCTCTATGGACTTATTTGCATCTTTCCAGCATGTCTGCATGTGTGCCAGTAGTTCTGGAGATTAACCTTAATCTCTGATTGAAAGCAAAGCAAAGTGACATTAGCTTGTAAAATGGATTCTGTGAGAGATACGTTTAATGATTTTTCTTTCTTTTTTTTTTTTTTTCTTCAGTAGTCAAAGGTAAAATGCTACTAGCAATGTTATTGGACCTGAAGTTCTTTTTTTTTCTTTTTTTCCTTCCCTCTTAAAAGCTTTACCATTCAAAGACATGAAGTTTTAGAGAGCTTTTGGATCTAATTCATAGATGGTGCATAGTTCCGAAGTGCATCCTTCCTGATAAGGAATCAGTTGTTTCTTTGAAAGTATTTCCTCAATAAACAGGTTCAATTGATTCTCGGTGGCTGCTGCCTGAGCTGAACATCTATTTTTTTTGTGGATGAGGAAGAAGAAAATGTAATAGAGAAGCTGGGTACTTTGTGACATCTGTTTGTCCAGAGATAGTAAGTTGCTTGGAAAGCCTCATATCTTGCCAGGTCACAAGTGTGTAGCTGTTCTGGGTGATTCATAAAGTTCTTAAATGTGTCTTTAGCTCTGAAAACAAAAATCATAATATTTCTCCTGCTTTCTTTCAGTTAGTATATGGGTGGATGTACAGAATCTGTGCCCTCTGCTATTCTCTATCCTTGGGGATGACTCCATCAGGCCTCTACAACAAACTCCAATGGTGCTGTAATATTTAATTCCAGAACATCAAAACCAGCCTCTGTGTCACAAAATCTGTGTCCCTGGCATGCCTCTGGAGCTTTCCCTGTTCTCAGGCATGGTCATCCCTGCAGGGCAGCTGAAGCACTAGATCCCAGCTCCTGGTTTGCAGCGCCATGAGAGCAGGAGATGGGTGAGAGATCACTTGCCAAGCGCAGATGTGAGCCTCAACAAACAAATGTGAGCAAAGCGGAGCCCCAACAGGCATACAGTTACTCTGGAAGCTATCACAAAATGCAAATTCCAGTGGAAGTTATGAAAAAGAACTCTGCTGAAGAACTAAAGCTCAAGGCAACGTTTAATCTGTCAAATACATATCAGAGAACTACTACTTTACGTGTATGTTATACTCTGGCAATGCTCAGCTGCTGGAAAAAGGCATTGACTTGAACAGAGGCTGATCTGCACATCCTGGTTGTGGACATGGGCGGGAGGGAAGTGTTCAAAGAAAAAGCAAGATGTGAGAGCAGGCGAGGGGCATCAGAAGTGGCTGTGCTGGAAGAAGGCGCAGCTGAGCACCGAGGCAAGCCTGGGTTCAGCATTACCCTTGTTGCAGCATGTGGCAGCACCAGTGGGATGGGGAGGGGATGATGTCCCCAGGGGACTGTCCCCTTCTGTCTGCTGCATGTTACCAAAGCACTAAAGGGGAGTATTTGCAGGTTTTACTGAACATGAAAGGCCCTACCAAAATGTCTTGGCATCAGGATTATAGCTGCCTAGTCAGGAGCTCTTTCTCCTTGGAGGCTATTGGCAGTGCCTGGTCCCAAGGGGCAGTTCAGCCATAAAGCTCATGGAGCAATTTGAGGAAAACTGTGGGTTTAGTTGCTTTATGATACTGGTCCTGTGGTATGGGTGAATGCTTTCGGTGGCTGGAGTCGGCAGA
Source organism: Phaethon lepturus (assembly GCF_000687285.1). Classification (NCBI taxonomy): domain Eukaryota; kingdom Metazoa; phylum Chordata; class Aves; order Phaethontiformes; family Phaethontidae; genus Phaethon; species Phaethon lepturus. Next base: position 14,513 of record NW_010564370.1, on the reverse strand, counting down.
GACCGTGCTGTGCTTTGCCCACAGTTGTGCCCAGTGCCGACTTCTCTGAGATGGTCCTGTTTTGTTGTCAGCTGTAGCTCAGGCTGCAGTGCACGCCTCTGCAATGGCATTATCCTCTTACACTCACCTTGCTCTCTGTATCTCGCTTTTCCAGCTGTTTTTCAGAAGGCAGATACGTGTTTCTCCATGGCTTGCAACAATATTCAGAAGATGAGGAAATTCCACCTTTAGGTTTTGCAGCCAGTCCAGCATCTGTATTTTATAATTTCTCTGTTTATTGTTGACTGCTTCCAAATGCCTTAAAGTCATTGGAAACAGCCTTTAGTGCCTCTTTCTGTAGCCTGTCCTTATAAAGGTCTCCCATTAATTTTTGTGTCAGTTCAACGGGAGGGAGGAACATGGCCTTTCCTTAGCCATGTGCTATAAACATTTGCCTTTTTATGTGCCTGCTGCAGTTCACTTCCTTGGCCAGCCTGTGCTTTCTTTGGCTTTCTAGTTACTTAAACAAGTGTGGTTTGTGGACCTCGTGTTGCCCCATGTCACTTAATATCATGCTGAATTACGCTGGCTACTCGTATGCCGTCGATGGCAGCCTCTGACAGCTACCCTGGAGGTACCGTTTGTCAGGTGTTATGGCCATGCAGCTGAGGAAGGGCCTCGTGCTTGACAGAACGGTTACCTCCGTCTCTTCCCCCAGCACAAATGCTCTGGAGCTGCCTGCAGCAGACTGTGGCAGTGCCAGCTCCTGCCTGCTTTGGGGGATGTCTTCACTGCTGGAGTAAACATTTCTTCACAGCATTCCTTGTAAGGATCTTCAGCTTTTTATGAAAAACGCCCATCTTTTAACTCCTTTGAATGATGAGTAGACTACTTTGATTACATTACACCTCTATTTCCTTCCTTCCATCCTTTCCTCTTTTTTATTTTTTTCCCTTTACCATCATTATATCTAAAGAAATTCAAAGAGAAAATTACATCAACTTTTTAAGGTGGCTTACAAGCTGACATCAGTAGAAAGCTCCTTCCCTCCTGCTCACCCCAATACCTTTCAGAAGCCCCTGCACACGTGGTGCAGTGTTGACTCTCCTCTGCAGAGGAGATGATCCAACTTCTATGTCTACAGTTTGCTTCTTCCTGCCCAGTCTCTGGGTGCAGCCAGTATGAGGATTTGCTGGACACTGTTATGTGCAAACTACCTTCAAGTACGCCAACTTTCCCCAGACTTGAAGTTTCGAGAGCAGTCTTGAAACTTCCCATGCGGTTCTGTTTGATCTCGGAGGGAGATGAATGCTGTTCGTACAGGTTCACTTCCCCTAACAAATGGTTCATTGATCCATGCTGGAAACAGTCAGCCCTGTTGACGACAGGGAGCAGAGTACAGACAGTGAACTGTTTCCTTTTCTCTCTAAGCTGAATGGCATTGATTGCCTTAGAACCAATACATTTTCATTAGGCTCATTTTATTTTCCACATTTTCATCGTTCACAGTGTTTATGAAAGGAAAAAATTAATGGCCCTTGCTAAATAGTGCAGAGAGGAACTGGCAAAGCTTCCCAGGGCTTTGTTCTGATACTTATTTTCCTGCATTATACCCTTGGACATTTGCAGGGGTTGTTCTGGTAGCAAAGGGCAGGGACCGGTGCTGCTTGCAGAGCCCAGCTGCTGGGCTCCTGAACTCCCTCACTGTGTGACCCCGTCCGCTCCTGTGCGTGCTGGAGGTGGGGAGGTCTTCAGAGGACAAAAATACACGAATTGTCCTCTCTACTTGTAGACACAGTGCAGATGCTGAAGATAAATGTCCCGGAAGGCACGGGGCTGTGTGTGCCATTAGCGCGAGTGGGCTTGGAGGGGATCACAAGGCAG
>NW_010564370.1:0-12640 GCF_000687285.1 Phaethon lepturus | reverse complement strand
AGTGCACATTGCTGAGAAGTTTGAGTTCAAGGGGTGCTGCGGCTCCTGGCTGGAGGGGAGAGGCTGCCTGGGTCCTGGCCTATCCCACATGGGGCTCAGTTCTGTCCGGGGGGGGGCAGGAGACTTAAAAGGTGCAGAGAGAGAAGGGGCTGGTCAGGGTCTGTCTGTGGGGTGTTTAATATTGATGCCTGCTGATGCACCAGGGTACTAGTGGTTGTGTATGTCCAAGACCCGGACTCCGGTCAGGGTCTTGTGAGGGTTAAAAGCTGGGGAAAGGGAAACAAAACCCAAACATGGCAACTCCTGTGTCCATAGGCTGGGAACGGGAGGCCTGCCTGGCTGCCGAATGCTGCGCTGGGGTGTGACTGCAGCAGAGCGGGTGAGTCCCTGGTGCTACACCATGGTAATCGCTGCCTGCCTCAGTTTCTTTTCTACTGTGTTTCACTCACTGTGTCTCAGCAGCCCTTTGCCATCCCGCCTTCCGCACCTGGGAGCGGAGGGAAGGAAGGAAGCCAGTGCCTCATGCTGCACCCACCGTGCGGGGCGCAGCCCCGTTGGGCTGCGATGTCGGTGGCCACTGCTTGGATCTAACCCTTCTGCCCCCCGGCTTTGCAGCCGGGTGGAGGCTTAAAAACAGAAAACAAAGCAAAGCTGTCAGAAAATCTGGTATTTGTGGTGTTTCCCTGAAGGCAGAGTGGCGTAGCGGGCAGCTGTGCAACGGCGGTCGCTTTGGAGCGCTGGAGAGAGGCTCTTTCTCTCAGAGGGGTCTGGATTTTATCACATACTTCTTATTCTGCAGGTTTGCTAGTCTAGATATATTTACTACGTGGTTTCTTGGCTAATTATTTCTAGCGTGGCACTGATTGAGCTGTTAATAAAGTGTGAAGGTGCCTCGCAGGCACTTTTTGAGTCTTAAAGAAATGATCTACATCTAAATTGCAAATAGTAAAATTTCCTTACCCACCAATATTAAGGTGATAGCATCTCCACTATTGTAAAATTAATCAAACTTCTCTTGGTGACAGAAACGTTAATTTAAATTTTTCGTCACAATTACAGAGAGAGTTATTGCAGCCTCTGACTTGTAATTAATTTCTCTTTCTTTTCATCACTGTGTTACAGCCCTTTGTAATAGTGATAAATGGAGTATCTACCTGACCTTTTTTTCTTATATTATATAAATTACTTCTAGATTTTAAAAAAATTACTTCTGGTTAATCAGTGCTATTCCATAAACAGGCCGATAGGAGAGAATAACTTGGGGTGGTTGTTTTAAATCAGAATTCCTGCAGTTAAAATGATAGGCAGCAGGAGACCAGAGTTGAGAGCAGCGGGGACCAAATGCAACACCAGACACTATCCCTGTGTTATGCTTTGGCACAGTGGAACCATGTGCACAGGAAACAGACAACAAGGAGGGATTTGCTGCTTTAAAATAGGATTTGCAGAAGATGATGGTGCATCAAACCACTGACAGGAGTGAGAACCGCAAGAGGTTGAGGGATAATTGTCACAAGAAGAAAATTAATGGGTCCATCAGTCAAATGTTTTAGATATGTCAGCACCAGGAATAAAAAGGAGGAACCTTCAGGTCTTGTGTATAATCAATGTTATAATTTAAACAGCATAACAGAGGATTGGTAGAGAATGGCTATGACTAGAGTCCTGACAGAAGAGCATGCAGCTTGTTCAGGCATGAATTAGCCATGGGGGAGAGGCTGGTGCTCAGAGGGATGTTGGGGCATGATGCTGTAAGGCTCCTGGTACTGACTGTCAGAACAGGCCGTCCGTCAGAGGCGGTCAGCTATGGACCAAAGAGATGGGATGAATGAGGCTGGTGCTGAGCATCTGGCAGATCAGATCGCTGGTAGCACTGGGTAGGATTTGGAAAGAGGAGCACAACAGGACATGATACCCAGCAGCTTTGTGGGTTTTGTGCATAGAGTGCTGGCTGGACAGGAACAGATCTGAACAAACAGGAGTAAGCTGGTGGAGTAAGGGAAGGGTGAAAAGCAATACAGGTGACTGTGGTGAAAGGAAAGCTCACAACTGAGTCTGAAGGCAACGTGTTTTAGGATTGGCATAGAAGCTCTCTGGGACAGCAAGAGACCAGTAGTGCTGAGATCCTGACTGTGACAGAGCCCTGAGGAGAAAACATCTCCCCTTTGCTCTCTGGAAAGGAGTGTACCAGCAGACCCTATAGACTTCTAAATTCCTGCAGCTATTAGGATACTGGGGCAGACTGGATATTCCCAACTCTGAATATTTTGAGAAGAGGCTGGAGCAATTTTAAGGGCCAATTAGCAGTTATCGTCAAGAACATGAGGAGGTCTGGGGACATTCCAGGGGAAAAGATGTGGGTAGCACCTGCCCCTGAAAGAGAGGGAAAAGAGCTGGCCAGATGTAGACTGGTCAATTTGAATTCACTGCTGGGGCAAATGATCAAGTGATCTGTCCGTAGGTACTTGGAGCATCACAGCCTATAAAGAACAGCCAACACAACTGTCAGGGACACATCACACCAACCCCACCTGGCTCCCCTCTATGACAGCACGACAGGGTGGAAGGAGAGGGGTGTCAGCTTGACTGCAGTAAAGCTTTTCATGCCCTCTTTTGTGACAATCTCCAAAGCATTCAAAGGAAATTGAGTCTCTAAAACAGGTTGTGAATGATTGGCAAATTGTGTGCAGGGAGAAGTTATCAGTAGTTTGCTGTCAAACTGGGGAGGGCTTTAGGTGAGGTACTTTATGGTGCCTGTCAGGGGTCTGGGACTGTTTGATATCGCACTTGTGACTTGGGCAGTGGAATTAAAAGTCTGCATGCAGGGCCTGGAGGTGAAACCAACCTGAGAAAGGTGGCATCACTTTGGAGATCAGCATTAGAATTCAATGTCAATGTGGGAAAATTGAGAAATAATCAGAAAGCAGTTCAGTTTAAAAAATTAAAAATTTAAAAATATATTTATATGCATACACTACGTCTAGCTCTGAGTTTTTTCAGTAGCAGAGGAACAAGCTCACAGCGTTGGACTAAGCATTGCAGAAAAGGATATGAAGGCTTATCAGGGATCAGAAACCGAATGGGAGAACAACAGCATGTTCTTGCAGGAAAAAAAAACAAACCAGCCTTCTCTTGCAGACTGGTAACCCAAGGTGGTGTACGGGAGAGGGGCAGTCGCCTTTCCTTCGCCTGCGTCAGAGGGATGGGGGCTTGAGCAGAGTGTGTGGTTTGGAGGGGTGCTGTGGGGAAGATGAGAAGCTGGAGGGATCTGAAGGAGAGCTGCAGGGAGCCTTGCAGGGCTGGTGGGCATGTGCTGTGTGGAAGGGCTGGGGAGATGGGCTTGTTTAATTTGTGGTAATGGGAAACAGAGGAGGATGAGGTAGTAGCTTTTTAACTCTGGAAATGATTGCAGCAAGAGAGAAAGTAAGTGAACTATTCCCAAAGCCTAGTGTGGCTTGGAAAAGGGAGGTTGACTATTCAAATGGATTTGTTTGAGGATTATGCAGGGATGTGGTATACTGTTTAAGGAAAATCACTTGGGCGCCATATGTCAGAAGTGGCTGTGCGTCCAGCAGAGTGGATATCATTAGCCCCTAATTACAGAGTCTTATCTGAATTACTTTATGACATTCAGTGATCTGTGTTACAGGGGAGAATAGAATAAATTACAAGAAATTAAGGCTCAGGCTGTACAATCTCATAAATCAGCAAATATCAAATTTTGTGCATACCTTTGATAAGCATCCACTTCTTTGGGTGCTTGTTTGAAACGCGTTTTCTTTATGGTTAAGTTTCCCACCTGTAAAATATATGTCTGTGTTGCAGACTTTGGGTTTAACCCAGAAGAGCCTCCTGTTGGAGGCATTTGGCCACCAACCAATTTGCCAGGCAAACTACATTTTTCACTCAAATGTAGTTAATGACCCAAACAAAATGAAATGCTTGTTAGGGGTTGATTTAAACAATGTGCTCTAATGACAATGTTCTCTCCTTTCTGCCCACTCTCACTAACAATTCCACTTTATTTCAACTAGGCAAAAAAGAAATGAGCTTTTTAAGCAAGGCTCAGAAACATGTCAGTTGGATTGCAGGGAAGGGGGGGCACATTTAGCTGGAGATTTTTACTTTGAAATTTCCTGAAAAAAATTAATTAAAAGAATCATGTAATTACAATAAATGTATCTCATTGGTCCCCAGTGGCTTGTTTCTAAACGCAGAAGGATTATTTAGGCAATCATGACAGCAACAAAAAGTACCAAATAAATGTAATGGGTTCCTTTTATATACAATAAAAAAGACATAGAGTAGCTGCATGTTTTACTAATTTGGCAACAGGATCTTAAAGAGGTTGGCATGTTTGTGCAGTTGTTCTAATCTTTGCTGTGGATGCAGAGGCTGGACTTGTACTTGCAAGGTCTAAGATGCTGTCTGGTGTTCCTGCTGGCATCGGGGGAAGAGAGATACGGGGGGAAGAGAGATGCCCCACCACCCAGAGATGTGGCTATCTCCACTTGCTGTGTTGCCTGCGTTGCATGTTCCTCCCATGAGATGGAGGACGTAAATGTTCCTGAAAGGCAGAGTGAGGCTGCTAAATAACCCGAGGGGGCTGTATTGAACAGCTCCAAAGCGGATAAAACCCCATTGCCTGCAGCGAGACCAGCCTAAGCCTGAGAGGGTGTGGGTGCTTCTTTCACTACCTGGTCTGCACTGACAAAACAGCTCTGTTCCTCCGGTGTCTTTAAAGTGGCTTTTTGAGCATGCTTTTGGGATGCCTTTGGTGCTGCTGTGGCAGCACAGTTTTTTGCCTCCCTCAATTCCAGGTGATGCAAAGATCCCTACTGAATCCTCAAAGGGAGGGACTGCAGTTTGGGGCTTGTAGATGCTGCTATGTATCACAGAATCATTAAGGTTGGCAAAGACCTTTAAGATCATCAAGTCCAACCATCAACCCAACACCACCAAGCCCACTAAACCATGGCCTGAAGTGCCACATCTACAGATTTTTTGAACACTTCCAGGGATAGTGACTCTACCACCTCCCTGGGCAGCCTGTTCCAATGCTTGACCACTCAGTAAAGAAATTTTTCCTAATAACCGATCTAATCCTCTGCTGGTGCAACCTGAGGCCATTTCCTCTTGTTCTATTGCTAATTACGTGGGAGAAGAGACCAATACCCACCTCACCATAACACCCTTTTAGGTAGTTGTAGAGAGCGAGAAGGTCTCCCCTCAGCCTCCTCTTCTCCAGACTGAACAACCCCAGTTCCCTCAGCTGCTCCTCATAAGACTTGTTCCCCAGACCCCTCACCAGCTTCGTTGCCCTTCTCTGGACACGCTCCAGCACCTCAATGTCCTTCTTGTAGTGAGGGGCCCAAAACTGAACACAGGATTCAAGCTGCGGCCTCACCAGTGCCGAGTACAGGGGCACGATCACTTCCCTACTCCTGCTGGCCACACCATTGCTGATACAGGCCAGGACGCTGTTGGCCTTCTTGGCCACCTGGGCACACTGCTGGCTCATATTCAGCCAGCTGTCAACCAGCACCCCCAGGTCCCTTCTGCCGGGCAGCTCTCCAGCCATTCCTCCCCAAGCCTGTAGCGTTGCATGGGGTTGTTGTGACCCAAGTGCAGGAAATGGCACTTGTCCTTGTTAAACCTCAGCCCATCGATCCAGCCTGTCCAGATCCCTCTGCAGAGCCTTCCTGCCCTCCAGCAGATCAACACTCCTGCCCAGCTTGGTGTTGTCTGCAAATTTACTGAGGGAGCAGTTCCCTCCCTCTCCCCTTCCCACCAGTAGTGCAGCCAGGGCAGTGTTTTGGGTCACATAAGGCAGTGGTGTCTGTACAGCTCCCCTCTGCCCTCCCTGGTCAGGCACTGCTGGACTTGCCTCTGCTGTGCAGAGAGAGCTTCCATGCTGAGCAGGGCTGCAAAATCACAGGGGTGTGGAGGCAGAGACGCTACACTGCTGGATGAAGCTGAGCTCAGTGGCAATTGCAGGACATGGTGGCTTGGTTTTCATCATGCCTGTGCTGAACACCCTGTTGCTGTGTGAAAATGGGTAAACCCTTTCTGGGTCACTTCTGCCCCAAAGCTCAGTAGGGCAGGAGTTGTGCACATACGGAACAGGAAAGGATTGGGATTAATCCATGTCCACTGCTTCTCTCTTCTTGTTATGGGGCTTACATCTGCAGAATCCTGAAAATTGGGATGTGATTTAGCCTCACAAATGCCTCAAGCTTAGGTCTGTTCACTTATTTTTGTTTCACTGAGTTTTCAGGATAAGTGAAGTTTGGAGGAGAAAAGTCTCATTAATATGTCATGCATACATGTTTACAACTGTTTTACTCCAGTTTGTAAGGTGGACATGTGCCATCTTAATACACTTCCCTCCTCCTCCCCTTCTAAGTTCTCTTTCTTACAGGGCAGAGGTTTTATGTCTGTCCTGTGATACTGAACATATATAGCATAATCACATAAGTATATAACATCATTTTGGTTTGGATTCATCAAGTAGATGGCTGAGGTAGGTGGCAAGACTCATGATCTGGAGATGCCTTTTCCTTTTTTGTTTTCTATAGAAAAGGAGCCTATATAGCAAAGCAGGCTGACTGCCTGACTTTGGGATGTTGGTTAGGTGAGGTGAATCCCACTAACTGTGTTTGGATCTTAAAGGTTGTGCTTAAGAGCCATTGGTGGAGACTCATGAACACTGTAAATCTCTTTACTCCATGTACCAACCATAAAGAGAAGTGATCTTCAAATGACATCATCAACACAAAGGGCACTATGAGAAGTTCCAACTTATGACACAATAAATCATCAAGTAGTCTAGTAATGGACATTGAGCCTAGACAGTTTTGCAAAGTGAGTTCTCATATCAAATGGTATTCTGCATTGAAATGTGGGCTCCAAACCTGCTTAGCTAGTACCACTTAAGCTGCTTTAGCGAGATCATTTTGGATTTCCACAGTCGACCAATCTTCCCAAATTGCTCAGTGTCTAATGTAATCCCAGATGTATTTACCATACTTCATTGTATTTATAGAGGTGACTAGGCCATGAAGACATGGCTTATTTCCAGGGACAAGAAGTCCAGGTTCTTCAGTGCATTTTCTTTTTCTAAAAGCAATGCTATGGTGCTCTTGGAGTTTGCAGTGAACACATTTGTCTTTGCTCAGTGTCGATGGTTGATCATTAGCAAAATGTATTTCAGTATTTATGGTTACAGGCATATTGACCTTAATGCTACATACAGCAGTGATCGGATCACAGCCAGCCACCGTTAGGAGAAGGTGCAAGAGTTACTATGCACAGCTTTTTTGGAACAAAGAAAATGTCTCCAAGGCATGGCAGCTGCAAAGGGCAGTATATAAGAGGAATAAGTCCTTGGTTCAAGTATGACAAGCTGGCTGTTACAGACTTGTTCCTTTTCCTCTCCACTGGTTCTTGTCCTTGCTTAACATGCAGGTGCTGTTAAACCACACATTCATCTGCTGCTTTTATGTATTGCTGCCCTGCACTGAAGGGAACTACACTAATGGGTATTGGTGTTAGGATGTGGCCCATAGACATGTCTACTGGTGATGCTGCTGGAACTTGTGTTTGATACTCTGCTCCAGTACACTGCTTTGTAGTGTCCAACTGTATTTTTTCAGTTTTGTCCACTTACGATGAGTGCATGTATGTCTGCATTGCACGTTGCTTTATTCTCAGAAGTGTCTCAGGTTACATTTGCAAGACAAATGTGTGATATTCTGAAGCACAATTCATATTTTGCCATAGGTTTAGTGTGATTCCCAGCAGCAAATAGGTCTGACCTAAGCCTGGCAAAAGGCATGTTTTTGTGTTGAGCAACATGACAGTCTTGTGACATAATGAATTACGCACAGCTGTTTTTTCTCTGGCTTAGGAATTTTGTTTCATTATTACCGTATCTGTGCAATTTCTTAATATTCTTGAATCTGTGCTCTGCTTACAGGCACATCAGATTATTCATATGCTAGAGTGAAATATGATGTGAAGAGGAGCGCAGAATGTGCTTTATTTGTGGGTAACTGGGTATGTAATGGTGTATAAAGTCAGGAGCTGGTGCTTAGCTGCAGTGTCTGTTCTGCTTTTTCGTTTATCCCCAAGCGTATGAGAGGCTTATTGTTTGTAAGCCTCCTCCCCTAGCACTGATTCTCTTCTCCATCTCGCCTTCCTAAAATTGTTTGTTAACTAACAGCCTTCTAGTACTGTTCTGCCATCAACTTCAGAAGAAATAGAGAAGGGCATTTAGTATAAGAAAGGGTTCGGAGGAGGACTTCTCCTGGCCTGCAATGGGATGAAAGGGAGGCTCTTGGAAGGGAAATCTCAGGGGATAGGAGCACCAGTTCTTACTTCCTAAACCAGCCAAGGGCACAGGAGTTAAGGGTTTGGTTGGGAATATGGGGGACAGATTTAATTCATGCTCTATGCCTCAAATCTTGGGTTTTTTACATGTGAGGCTGGTTTACTCATAACTAGAATATTAGGTTTATGGAAAAGAAAGGCTGAGGTGAATGTCTCATCTGTAGTGAAATTGGTATTATGAAATACTTTATTAGAAAGCGTAGGTTTGCCTAGCGTGCAGTTTTATTACTGTATTATTACTCATCACTTCTGACTCCCCATCCTCTTAATGAAGAGCATGAAGAACAATGACTTTGCTCCTTGGGCGCTTCTGTTCGTAGGTGATGTTCCTCAGTTGTATGCCCAATTGCACTAAATGCCAACGCCCAATTGTACTAAATCCCAATGCCCAATTGCCAATGCCCTTGAATTTTCTAAAAGAGGTTTTATTGATGCAACTGCATCTTGATTGACCTTAAGGTTTTACTACATCTTCACCAAGAGTGATGAGAGACCTCTTTTGCATTTTGTTAGCACTTCTGTCCGCCTCCAATGAAATATATCTTGATATAATCAAATACTGTATGGTTTACTACTGGATCCATTGTGCCTATGAGTTTCCATTTGGGTAATAGAGTATGCCCAACTCAGCTGCTTATAGGTGGAGCTACTTATAGGTGATTGCTCTTGCTGTTATGGACTTAGAGTCTGGTTAGGCTTCTCTGGAGAGCAGAGTTCTGATTTAATAGCTGGTCCACAGTTCTGTGAATTACATCTAGAGAATTGTTTGAGATGGATGATAACACAAATGGGTTACTTGGGCTAATACAAGACAGTTTCTTGAGCATACTAGGTCAATTTTCTAATGGATCGAAGTGGGTGTGTTTGAGAAAACACATACATTCCCATGCTGCATCACGTAGATCAAGGCAATTCCAAATTCTGTTCTATTTCAGTCTGTTCACATTTTGTCTCTATTTGAGACTTTTGAAATGGAATGAAGCACTGGAGACTCCGCGATAGGGAGTGACCTGGGACTGGTGTGTGTGGCCTACATGTTCCTTTTCCATCTCTTTGATTTTGTGAAGTTTAAATTGCAGGACAGGGAATACTGGTGAAGCAGAGAGTCCCCAGCTTGAATGTGCAACCTTTGGTGCCCTCCAGCTCGGTGATAATATCAAGCAATAAAAATGCATGCAGTCAGATATCTGGATGCTTACTTTTCTAATTTGGGATCCTCTTTCTTTTCCTTCACTTGATAAATTGGAGTTGGGAAAAAGCCACAGCGTGAATCCATAGTTTGCTATCAAATTAAGCAAAACCTTTCCTTGTTGCATAGTTTTGGCAGATTTTCAATCCCTCTCCTAATTCTGTACAAATGCATCTTGCTTGTGTAAGCTCAAATGTGCAGCTGAGGCCTGTGGACACCCTGACATCTAGAGATGGAGCACAGCAAAACCTATGGAGGGACATGGGTTTCACAGACACACGTTCATCCATTTAACTGCACAAGAATCTGGTGGGTGTTTTATGCCTAAACCTTTGTAGGTGAAAAAGAAAGGGGAGGCATTACCTGGAAGGCATTAGCTAGAGCTTGCCCTTTCTACATTAAGGCAGTGGTTCCGAACTCAATTCATCTGGCAGTCCTCATCATCTCCTCTTCACTAATTGAACGTGCTATGCCTAATGTTCTGCTGATATTCAGTAGAACAGCAGACCTAGCACATTGATTTGTTTTCATCTATTTTATACAAATGTGCAAGGGGTATACAGTTTCCATGAAAGATACCAAGAGATTTTTTTTTTTTTTTTTAGAATGCAGACTGACATAATGAAACTTTCCTGGGGCAAATACATAGCAATTGCCATTCCTGTATCATCAGCAGACATAACTGAATTTTGTTCCCTGAGAATGAAGTTGCTTCCCTATTTTGTATCCTATAATAAGACAGCTGGAGGGGAGAGACTACTTGGAACTTCATTTTCAATTAACAACAACTTAAGAGGACTGAAGGAGATGTGAGAAGAAGTTTTTATGGCACCTCAGCTAAACATAAATTCTTCATTTTTATTTTAATTCTGGCTTTTGGTACTGAATTTTCTCCATTTTTGGTCGTTTTGTGAATATGAATAACTTTCTGAATTAATGTGAGGTGTGATGGTTTTTTGTTTGGTTTTGTTTGTTTGTTTTCAGTACTGGGATTTTTTTTGAGAGGTGACACAGGGGCTTATTAGTGACTGTGATATAAGCTTAAAGTTGCTTACGTTTCTGGTGGAAACCTGCAGTTTTATGTGTCAAGTGGTTTGTGAGAATGAGTGTGGGTCTTAGCCAAGTACATTGCTCCTCTGTCCAGGTTTGGGTCATCATGTAGACAGGAACCACTTGGACTCTGCGTGTGTGCTCTCTTTTTTGATAGGGCTCTCACCACTTCACATCGAAGAGGATAAGCCATGAAAGGGTACTCAGTCTCTGCTTATTTTGGTGTAAAGGGAGGATACCTGTCAAAGTCTATTGCTCCTCTAGAAGCCAAGTATCAAAGGAAACTGATAAAGTTGCTGGTGACCACTTGCTAGTCTTTTGGTGTAATCATTGGAACAGAGGCGATACAAAGGAGGTGACTCATCGGGGCGCTTGTGTTCCAAGTGAAATCTGGGGATGGAAGAATGTCCTGGGTTGATTTTTGTGCAACTTTAGGAGTGTTGAGTGAAGCTGGCTTACGCATTTGATATGGCATGCTACTTTTTTTTGTCTTATTATTTTGTATAACTAGTCTAGTTGACAGCATACTGGTTTTGCTCCTTTGATCTCTGCTCAGTTTGACTGTATTTTCAATAACTACTTAGTATAAAAATAAAATGTGCAGGCCGCATCAAATAAACTAATTAAGGATTAGAATGAAAAAGTGTCAAAAACTGAGACCTCGCCGAGGCAGATTAGTCACTGCATATGAGACACGATCTAATAACTAATGGGTTGCTGTAGTAACGGGGGAATCAATACCCCTCGGCTGGTCAGGGAGCTGACAGTAATTTCTGCTGGGTCATAGATTCTGGAAAATGAAGTGCCACCTACTACAACACAAGTAATCTCTGTGGACTTTTTGACAGCAGAGCATCCTACAAAGTTTATATCAAAGAAAATATTAATCTCCCAAGTCTGCTTGTTTACCTCTGCAGGGGTTATCTGATATTGTTACAGCCACAGACAAATTAAGTTTAGCCTTCTATGTGAGCTCTCGATGGATTTGCTTTGGAAATAAGCCTCTGGTTTTGCTTACTAAGTGATGGGTTTGTAGGACATACTGGTACCAGGATGTTGAACTGTGGGAAGGGGAACCGGTCTGCTATACCAAATCAGCTCTTCTTACTTGAGGAAAACTATTGAAGTCAAAAGAAGTTCATCTTGGGTGGAGAGGAAGAGAGATGCTTGGGCACTTAAAAGAAAAAGGTGGTTTGCAACTGAGATGTAAAGCCAGGATTGCTGTAGGTTGCATGTGTTTGTGCCTCAGCACCCAAAATTTGTGTAACTAGTTTAGCTGACAGCGTACTGATTTTGGATGGTGAGGATGATCATCGTTCCTTGTCTTCGCTGTATTGATGGCAAACCCTCTGGCATGGGGACACTCTTAGGTGTCTGAGGAGCACCTAGAACAGTGTCAGCTGTGTACCCTGACTGCTGATGGATGGCAAAAAGGGATTTAACTCTATGCTGGGACAGGCTCTTCGCCCATGACTGGGAGCTAAAAGTACCCAGTGCAGAAACTTGAGAAGGAAACCAGCAAGCAAAGGGAACTCTGGCAGGTTTTTCCTACCTGCAGGCGGGGAGAGGAGAGCCCTGCGAAGCATAAGGAGTTAATGCTAGTCAAAGAGCTACGGGGGGATAATAAGGACTTTTTCCAAATATCTAAGGGGATGGTAGTGCTGGAGAGAAAGTAGGCCACTCACTAATGAGGGGAGTGGTAGTGTTAATTACGTCCTGAAATTGCCTGAGATACTGAGCTCCTGAAATTCATCTTCAGCAGAAAACCATCAGGAAAATAAGTTCAGGCAATTAGGAGATGGGGGGAGAAACAGTGTAAAAATAGCCTGGATAATTAAGAGCAGATAAGGGAACATCTAAGAACTGGCAAGAAGTGCGAAGAGAGCCTCTTGCCTTTGCTGAGCGCCACTGCTCTCATCTCGCAGGCTGCGGCTGGGAGCGCTGGCTGGCGCAGGCGCCGCGAAGGGGGTCCCCGGCGCCGCTGTTGCGCGTGCTGGTGGCTCAGCTGCG
>NW_010564369.1:27526-29767 GCF_000687285.1 Phaethon lepturus | reverse complement strand
TCATCTGCGCACATCCCACCTCGTGTATCTCTAGAACGGTTCCTCCAGAGCCTGCCACAGGCATTTAAGCACTTGTACGTCTTCAACTGGCGCAGCTTTGGGAAGTACCCCCGCTTCACTGCATGCACCCTTAGGAGACAACGCCTTAGGGGATAAAGCTCTTCGCAGGTGCTGCATGTGACCGTCACGGGCCACGGCTTTTGATCATCCCTGTTAGGAAAAGAGTGTTTTATTTGGGGCTTGCAATCACTCCACCTGCAGAGCCTCTGTTGGCGTTTCCCTCTTAAAATCCCCGGAGCATAACTGAGATGGTGCAAAGAGCCGCAGGCTCCCGGCAGCGTGCTCTGCCACAGCATCACGCCTGCAGCGGCAGGGAGACGAGAATCAGCCCGGCCCGGCCCATGTTTATGTGGCATAATCTGGAAATTATCAAGGCTGGGAAGGCAGGACTGGGAGATGCAGAGGGGAAGAGCTGCACATGGGTGTGGGCAGAGGGAACGGGTGTAGGAGATGAGAAGAAAGGAGCAGAGGGACTGAAATGAGGAAAAATGTGAAAAGGAAACTCCCCTTACCCCCAATCTTCAACAAGGAGGAAAAATATAATAATCTCTTTTTGGTTTGATTTTAATTTTCTTCAGCTAAATATGGTGTTTTCCTAGAAAATACAAGGAAAGGTCAGGATGTTTTGAGAGGACTTTGGTTTGTTTCAATAAAACATTTCAAACTCCCCCCTCCAATGATTTTTTCTTTTGTTTCGCTTTAGTGCTTCAAAGCAGAGTACGAAGTCAAATAAATTCACCAGTGAAATGTGTTTCTCCTGTGGGGCACACATCTGGCTGCAGCTGGCAGTGCGGATGTCTCCATTCCTTCTGTGGGCCAAGCTCAGGGACGCAGTCACACTGCTCAAAGCGCATTACTTTGTTTAAATGACAGACATCATCATTTTAAAGGAAACCTTGTCTTCCAGGGTCCACAGGGTGAGATGGGGAGGGGAAGAGCTCAGCGTTATATATCCAAAGATTAAAACTATTTGTGTCATTAAAAAAAAAAAAAAAGGCTTAGTAAATGTCATTTCTATTCTCCGCAAAACGGAAATTTTCTTAGGGGAAAAGAATAATATCTCAAACATTTAAAAAACTGCCCCAATATTCCTCACCCTGCTTGGCACTGCTTTCCCCATGGCTTTAGCGGATGTGTGGTCCAAAAAAGCCAATAAAGCCACGGATCTAAGTGCTGCCGAGGGGCTCTGTGGCTCAGGAGCACTCAGCACCTCGCTGCTCTGGGCGAGGAGGCGAGAGCCCTGGTGTTTCTAAATGCCTTAGAAATGTGTCCGTTATTATTAGACATTTACCAGCTATTAATCACAGCTGGTAGCTTGATTTCCTCCAAATGTTTTAAGGCACCCTCTGATCTGGGCACCACCTGCTCAAAATTGAGTAGCGGAAAGGCAAGGCAAGCTCTGCGGAGTGCGCCTCGTCCCCCGGGGTGGACGGGCAGCCGATGGGGCTGAGATCTCCCTCAGTCAAAGGAAATCTACTTTTTCCTCTTAGAAAAAGCAAATGCTGACCTGCATGAGCACAGCCCAGACCCCACCCTGCATGGCCGATTCAGTCTCCTCTATCCAAACTGAGGATGAGCAGGGAAACCATGTCCTGGGCTCGCTCTGCCAGGTAGGCACAGAGCCTTGTTTCTCCTCTCCTTGCCAGATCGTGACTCATTTTCTTTATCTTTATGGCATTGTGCTTCACTGCACGCCCTCACCTCCCCACGCAGTCCATGCCTGGTGGCTGGGATGTGCTTCTTGGATGCTGGAGTAGAGGGGTCACACCTCTGTGGGCCTTCTTCAGGTTAGCATCTAAATGACCAAAGATACTAACAGTGGGTAGTGCCACCTCTTCCTCCGGAGATGATTCAAAAGATTATGGCCATGCCACATTCCATGATGATACCAAGATGGGTCAGAGGGGCCTGGACTTGCCCAAGGAGGGCAAGGTCCAGCCTTGGACCTGGCCCAAGGAGGAACATTTCTTTTCCCTAGCACAGCCAGGTCACCGCGGTCCCAGGGAGACCTTTGTGCGTCAGTGCAGGATATATAACCACAATAACCCAAAGTCAGAACTGGCTTTGTTACTAAGGCACCTTTATTGCTGGTAATGCTGTTAAGGGGCAGGATTGGCCCAATGAGTGAACAGGTTGTAAGACCCACCATCACATGGCAGAGTGGGCAGGGTGGTGGGACTC
>NW_010564369.1:411-27495 GCF_000687285.1 Phaethon lepturus | reverse complement strand
GGAAGCCCCTGTCCCCACTGCTGATGCCAACTGGGGGGTAATCCAACGCAGGTCCTGGGGTGGCTGTGGGAGCCAAGGTTGTCACTGCTGAGCTAATCCAATGGTCCCACACTAACCCCATCTGAATCTTGGGCATCTAAAAAAACTGCAGGTAGTGCTTAAGTCTCCTTCCCCACACCAGTGTAGACCAGAAGTCCTTCCACTAAGAGCAGTGGTGCAAAGTCAGCCCTGAGCTGGTGCATGAGGGGAGTGAGGACCCAGCCATGCCACAACTGGACTTTGCTCCTTGCTGGGCTTGGCCTTGCACCTTTAAAATTGACCTCAGGTCTCCTGACTTCACCGACATGCTGTTCCACACGTCCCCTGCATCTGGGATGTGGCCAGTTTTCAGTCTTGGTCACACCTTATCTTATGGAGAAACCGAGCCCCGCAGCCATTTCCAGCAAGCAGTGCCTCCGGCAAAGAGCTGCGCCAAGGCGTGCCGGTGCCTCCGGGGACCGTCACGAGGGTCTCTGCCACCCAATGCTTCCAGCTTAGACATGAAGATGAGGACCCATGAGAGAAACCAAAACCACGTGCTGGCTGACCCCACCTCAGCCAAAATATGCCCACAGAAAGACATTAATGGTCAGCAGGAGAATAGCGTTAACATTGCAAACAGTCTTCCACAGGGGCTTTTCCTCGATGCTGGTTAGTCTCTGCTCCAGGGCAGCTCTCTCCTCCTGGGACAGCGTGGGTGTGGGGCCAGTGGACAGACCGCAGAACCACAAGTACAGTATTTTCCAGCAGGGAGGCTTAACTGCTGCAAGAGACGGACCAAAAACTGGGTGTTATCGTCTAACTGGGACTCTTCCCTCCCTCCTTCCACTAGCCTGGAGGTGCATTGGCCAATCTGGAGTGGGCTTGAGACGCACCTTGGATGAGAGGTGCAAGATGATGATGGGAAATGGGAAGGGAAGGGAAGGGAAAAGAGAAAGCTCTACCTCAACCATATACAGCACAGCCTGATTACAGTTGGTTGATTGCAACATCAATCATTCATTAGTTAATTAACAGACTTCCTCCTCCCCAGCCCAGCTTCCATCCACTTTCACAAATTCCTGACAGCATGATGGTCCATTTAGAGATATCTTGGCTTATTTATTACATGTGACATGATGGGTAAAGTATGTGTTTTAATTGTCAGCCCTGTGCCATGTGTATTTCACTGGTTGTTCTTTCCAAATATAACCTTTTTTTTGAAATGCAGAATGTCATAAGGCCTTGAAAAAGGTGTTACCAAGGGAAAAAAAAAACCTCATTAAACTGTCAACTGCTGTTTCGCATTTCCTTTCCCATCATTACTAATTACCAAAATACCAAGACATTTGTTTATAAAAATCTGTGCTAGTTAAGTGAACTAGGAATTGGTAAGAAATAATAAATAATGCTGAATGGCTGCATTCAACTTAAACCCAAACTTACTCTATTGGGAAAAAAATTATTAAGGGATTTCTTTAGTTGTTCACTTCTGTTTAGCTTGGCTGTAATTGGCACCAGTGTCCTTTGGGCTGACTAGCAAAAGGGAGGAGTGAAGAAATCTTGTGTATGTGCCTTTCTTCTGAGATTTCTGATCTGTAAACTTGGAAGGTTAAGCTCAAAACCAAAAAGCTGCATTTTTAAAATAGATTTGCAGAATAAACCTCTCTCTACCCTGAAAAGAATGGTACCCTATGTAGCATCTCCTGCTACTGTTCTAGCTCCTGACAACTCTTTCAGTTCATTTGACTCTTTGCCTTCCTTCCTCTTAAATACCCTTGGTAGGACACGCAGCTATTTAAGCAATTTGGGTTTGAGTTTTAACAATGGCTTATAACCTAAGGGAAGATGAAAGATACTATTGGCATAATGTAAATGAGAAAAGTGAGGCTTGTAGATTTACCCTAGGGCATCCACAAAGCATACACATCTGCCCCCAGTGTCTCATGGTCCCTTCGGACTGTGATGCTATTATTTTGATACAGTCTGTTACAGCATCACTGGGTGAGTTTGGCCAGCAGAGCCCACACGGGGTAAGGAGGAGGCATCTCTAGCGCATACACAAGGGGTTTATCTCCTAGCAATGATGAGGACAGGAAGGGATGCCACTTTTATGTGCTGAAAGTTGAAGTTACAGAGCCTGCCACGACTTTCACAGTGCTGGTGGTAGCTGCTGCTTTGGTTATGCCTGCAGTAGTGCTATGGAACTCCTCAAGAGCATCTTGGTGAGACAGACAAGTAGGGGCAGGGTCATGCTACAAAACCTCAGTGTCAATGGGGTGAGGAGCAGCACAGACCTCCACCCTCCCAAGTGGCCATCGACTCCCATCTAAGAAGTCCAGCACACGATTAAGTGTCCAGGCCTGAAGTGCTAAAATAACACTGTGACTTGGACAGAACTGGTCTGGGGTAGTTTGCATGGGTAAATAACTTGTTCTAGGGAAGAGGAAAATAATTTTATTAAATGGTGGGGGTTTTTTTTGTTCAGGAATAGCAACTCTTCTGAGCCGTTCAGAGGATTGAGACATGAAGGTAAATGCTAGAAAATACATTGGGAGGACCAAGAGCCACAACGCTTTCATTTGTCACATCCCTGTAACTTGTATACCCATAAATACAAACCCGAACTCCAGTGAATGCAACAGATGTCCTCTCATGAGCTTTAGAGGGAGTTGCATGAGATGTTGGCTGTGCACTCACATGCACATGAGCATGCTTGTTCACAGACCACCACCCTACCTGCCTCCTCCTTATCGCCTGAATCTGCACTTTTGACCAAGTCACTCTCTCCGTTGGCTGGATTGATCTGTGCTGCTTCACTCTTGTAATTTTTCATGTCAATGGCAGGTGATTTTCTGTGTCTTGTCCACCATGTCAGGCAAGCAAGCTGCAAAGTGGGACATAGAATAAACAGGTTATTGCCTGTCAATCCCAAACCGACATGCCAATCATTTCCCTCTTTGAGGGGCACAGACCCAAGACAGTGCTGAGATCTGCTCTGGGGCAACAGTTGTCCCCTATTTTCTCCAACCTCCCTCCTGCACAGGTGCCCACACCCTGGAAAAGGCAACTGGTACCATCCACTTGGAACTGAAAAGCTGAGAAAAAGTGTGAATTAATCATCTACTTTCTTTCCTTCTATTACTTTAATTAACCTGTTCCATCCCTGTCTCCACCAGGAGTAACCTTTTAGTAGACATTGAAGAAGCAGCTTCCTCACTCACTTGATTGATTGACATTAAATAATGATAATCTCCATCTAGTATGGCAGCCCTCCAACAGGGAAGGGTAATAAAGTCAATTTAAAAAAAAAAAAGAAGCCAAGATAACCCTCTCTGGATATGGTCAATCACAGACTGCAGTTGTAACCTCAGCAGAGAAAGATCAGTTGGGTGTTGGCATGTAGATATATGGCCGTAGGGGCATGACACAGATACATGGCCACGGGAACACTGGTATTTGAGCAGCTCCTTCTCTGGGACATGGGGAGGGACTGGAGGATTTTCTGTCTCATCTCAGTTGTTATTTTATAGGAAAAGAAAACCCAATGTGAACACTACACCCCAACCCTTTGGGACAAGCTCACATCAAAGCAGCAACCTGCACCTCCAAATGAGCTTATCTCAGGGCTCTTACTGGGAAAAGTAGCAGTATTGTGTCTTTGCTCTGTGACTGCAAGTGCATGTTCAAGAAGTGCAACTATGTGGGCAGACAGCCGTGACAGTGAATATTAAGTCACAATTCACAGGGAGGATTATACCATCCGTTAGACCAACAGGTGTAGTTACAAGTAGAATAAAAAAGAGCTCCGGACACACACTGTAAGACTTGTCCATCCAAACGCCTTTTCTCTTTTTCGTTTCCTTGTTGGTTTGGCTTTTTTTTTTCTTTGTTTTTTTAATTCCAGTTTTCTCTACTGGGCCAATACAAGGCATTACCTCTCCCTGCAGCCTTTCAGTGAAAGAACCATTGAAAGCCACGAAGGAGGATCAGTCCTGGACAGGCTGCTGTGGCTGCAATCTGCTCTGCAGATTACAAAAGCAGAAGGTCTGAAACTCTTATCCTAGGGCAAGTCTGAAAGTCTTCTCCTCCCTGGGATGTAAAGAGTCCACAGCAGGCGTTAATCTTGCAAACTTCACATGGTCCTTGTACAGCGGTGGGGTTAGCCATCCCAGGGGCTCAGGTCTTTGAATTTAAGCCAGGCCTGCTGCTGCTTTGGCTGACCGTGGCACACCAAGCAGCTTGGTGGCATCAGCACTTCCTAACCTCTGCGTGCTCTGGCCAAGCCAGGCAGCAAGGACCAAGCTTATCAGTCCCACTCAAATGCAGCTGCACGGTCCATGGGCTGTCCTCCTGCCCCGTGCTGGAACCGCAGGATGGGACCGGGGCAGCAAAGCTGCAGTGGTGACAACAGGTCAGGCAAAGTCACACACTTGCCTGACGAGCGGCTGCCTCCCTGCTCTGCCCAGGTGGAAATGAATGTCTCAAGTGGGTCACTTACAGAGTGACATGAGTTTAATTTTTGAATTTTATACACACAATTCTAGGCAGGAGTTTCCAGCTGACACAAAACGTTGCATAATTTCCAGAAGATTTATAGCTTTATTTAAATCATTTTCAACCAAGATGAGCATTGGGCAGGGCTAATCTTTCTTGTCACGATGTGCTAAATTGCTTTGATTTGATGATCCTCATCTTTCTCAGGGATTCTTTTTTTTCTTTTCTTTTTTTTTAATCACTTAGGAAATGTCACTAGAACATAGCAAAGTTTCAGGGTACTAAAGGATTTCCAAAACTTTTTTTCTTTTCCCTCCTCTTCCCAGGTGTCACTGAATGATTTTCTCTTCACATTGCAGCAAAATCTGCAGGGGCTGAAGTTTACCTGGGGCTCAGACTCTGCCAGACGGGAGCGATTCCCAATTGAAAGCAGCACAGACACACACGTAACCTCATTGCGTGTCAGCCCGCTGACACACCCAGGAGCTGGTGCTTTGACCAAGGCCAAATAAAGCAACCACCACCCTAGAGGGCTCCTCGGTGAAGCATCATGCCAACGCTCTGGATTCAAGCTCCCCTGTGGTGGGTTTTGGCTGGCTGAATTCCTCGAGGTCCCCTTTCTCCTCTTTGCCATTGCCAGAAGGACACGTGCCAGGGCAGATCAGCAACATTGTGTGGCCATGGAGGCCACCACAGGGCTGGCTACACTGGCATAGACTCAGGAAGGGATGGGGACGGGGGAGGCAGATGATGGCACGTGTTTTGCATGCCTGGAGAAAGCAAGCAGATACATAAATAAGGAGAACTGCTGACGGGGGAGCTGAGTTAGCATAACTGACTTGGACCTTGGAAACGCTGCCCGAGGCTGCTGTGCCCAAGGGCAGGGGAGTGGGGCGTAGTCGCTTGGCGGGTCCCGGGGAGCCCTGTGGCTCTGCTCCCCACTGCAGAGCCTCGCGTGGGCACTGCTCAGGGAGCCCTGTGTCCCCACATAGTTTGCTCCTCTGTGAGCGCCTGGTTCCCGCAGGAGCTGAGCATGCTTTGCTCTCGGTGGCACTAAAAGACGCTGTTGGAGCTTCAGTTGCAGAGCCTCGGAGTGCACGCTGTGGGTGCAGGCCAGCCAAAGCGGGCTTGGTGTTCCTCCTAGCCTGTGCACCTAAAGGACCCACTGAAGTCAGACCTCAAGGCACAAGGAAAACGTCCCCGACCCCAGAGTACACCCGCTGGAATTGCCAATCCATCAGCCTGTCTGGGTGAGCCCTGACCCCTGGGGAGGTGACCTGCTCGTGTAGCGCTCATGCTCGGTGGGCTGTTCCTCTCCTTTTTCACCCTCACATTCTCCTTGGACAAGGGAGCTTGCAAGAACTCAGCAAAAAGTTTTTCTTTTGTTGTTTGTAAACTAGAATAAATCCTTCTGTTCCAAAATGCCATCTGGCACCTGACAGTTGTGTTTCAGCTTCACAGTCTCAAATTTAATTGTAAGCTCTTTTGCAGGGTTTTCAAGGACGGCGTGACACAATATGGACTACCTACAATGAAGACATATGAACTCTGGAGCATACCAAACAAATTCTTTGCATACTTGTTTTCCAGCACAGCATCAATCACCACAGGGATGGGAGAGTGTCCAAAACAGCAGGAGAAAATGCTACAGCTTGCAGTTCTTGGATTGTAATTCATTTAAAGCCAGGCACATTAGCTGTACCACTCTAACATCAGACATAAATCTCTTTTCTCCTTTTGCCCATTTACTATCTCAAAAGCATTGAGATTCAATATTTAAAGTTGTCCAGTGTAGATCCTCAGCTGGTGTAAAGCAGCATAACTGTGCTCAACAGCTGTTCCTGGTCTTTGAAGGCAATGGAGCTATGCTGATTTACATCTGATGAAGTATGATCTATCACTGTATTTCCTTGGCTTTGTCTTTGGTGGCTTGTTTTTCTTTTCCTTTTGCTTGACAAAATAAATGGCATAATTCCTAGCTCTTATAAGGCGTTTTTCATCATTACATCTCAAAGCACTGCACAGATAAGGGCTAGCAGAACTAGCCCCATACAATTTTTATGGGGGAAATATCTGAGGATCATAAAGTGAATTGAGCAACACATGGGACTGGGAAGCACCAGAGCTTCAGATATTCTTAGCCAGGACACCCGTTACTAGCTTCCCAACTCTCAGCCACTATCATGGGCACATACCGGCTCCTCACCACAGGTTTGCCCACTGGCATGCCAAAACCCAGCAACCCGAGATCGCTAATGGCCAAACACAAAGTTCAAGTGCTAGTTTACACCCAGAGGCTTAGAGCATGACACGTCCATCCTGATTTCTACCTCCTACCCTTCCTTCCCAACACCTTTCTGTCCTTGAGCCATCTCAGCACAGCCACAGATTAATTTGAGATGAGGAAACAAGCCCTGCTTGTGAGAAACGATGCCACCAGGAGTGGTGGTCCAAAGCTACACCTGTGCTCATGTCTAGGGCAAAAGTTGGGATGACTGTCACTAAGAGAAAATAAAAAATGTTGGGTTTAATGCTGCCCATACATGCCAACCCCGTAACGTTGGCACCTACCTCAAGTTAAAACCCATGCTTTCACTTTGGCTGTTCTCTGAGGAACAAAATCAGAGCTTTCTCGAAGAAATTGGGGATAAATAGTAGAAACTGAACGGAAAACAGACTAAAACCAAATAGGGGCAGACTCTCCCATTCCTACTGAGCCATGGGAAGAGGGAATTAGCTACTTCTTAGTGTCACAAATTGCCTGGCAGCCCATCTCATTTTCCTTGTGGTAGGAAGATGCTGGGTGGGCGGGGTGGCACATGGGACATGGGTGGTCATCACCATCGTCAGATGATTGATTTGGGTCTCTGTGTCCAGCCTCTCATTGCCACAGGCAATATCATTAATTCTCATTAATTTTATTCAATAGAATCTCTTATACAGAGGTCAAGCACTGAGCTCAGAACTACATGGTGTCCGTAGCCTACCAAAAGGCTTATCTCTTTAGAAAACTTCCCCCAAAAAGCCCACCCTATGTTTGTTTACGGCCAGCACCACCCTTCAGCAAGCTCCCCTCCCTCCCTGGCTCTCCAGATGTACCTAGGGTGCCAGCCACCACCCCTCGTCCTTTGCTCCGCTGGGACAACTGCACACAGCTCGCTCAGACAAAATCCTCTCCTCCCCGACCACCCCATTGGCTTTCCTTCCTGGACCGCTTCCAGTGTGAATCCACCTTTTCTGAGCATTGGCTTTTTGAAGAATATGTCAGATAAGGACTCTTAAGTCCAGCACCGATAAACTCACCCATTTCTGCTGAAAATCTCCTCTAAGGAATCTCTTATGATCATAAACTCTCTTCCCTGATGCTATTATAATAGGTCTTCATCCTGAACTCCCCCTCTTAAAATGTGCTTTAAATGTTTTTATACCTCCGAGGTCAGACTAAAAAGCTTGTAGGTGCCGTGGCCAGTTTCTTCATTTCCTGAACTATTGGTATGATGTTCACTATTTGCCAACACTATGTTAATGCATCTTATCTTGCTATTGCTGTGGGCAGGGAGCACTGCACATGTTTAGTTATCACAGGTCAGATGATGAGTGGGAACTCATTAAACCACAGTAATTAATTGCTGGCAACCATCTGGCCACCCCTGAGCAGTAGTGAACAACGTAAGCAGCAGAACTAATGGTGTCTCCTTGCCAGTATTTCTCTCTCCCATGTGGATCCTCTGATGATAGCTAATAAAAGCTGAGACTTTATCTCAGAGCAGACACAAAGACAGTCTCTCTCTCTCCGCTCTCCTCTGTCTGAACACCTGCTTTCACGTAAACTTTAGGAGCTGGGTATCTTTGACACCACTAACATTCAATCAAACATTGACAGAACTGGTTAATGCTTTACAAGTTATGAGGAAGCAACAGATAGAAAATGCTATGATGGCATCACCCTCATTTCCTCATGCAGCTAGACAGGAAAAAAAACAGATCTTTTAAATCTTTCCAGTAACCTTTGTTTGGAGGTAGATGGCAGTTTTGTTATATTGACAGCTGCTTTAAAACGTGGGGCTGGGAAGAGTTGCTTTAAGGTTTTATCATATAAAGCCTCCCAACTCTGCACCATTTTAATGTGTTAAGTAAAAGAAAGTTGTGCCTGACTAAAAGTTATTGAATGTAATTGAGATTACTTTGGGACAAAATATTATTTTCCTAAATGCCCATGTTGCAAAAGATATTAATCTTGTTTGCCTGCAAAATTGATGCTGGCTCTGCTGAAACAGGGTAGATGCTACAATTAGATATATTTAATTCCTCCTCAGCAGTGCTCTGTAATATGATTTCATATCCTTTCCCTTCTTCTTTTCTTTCCATTCCAGTTATGATGGGCGGCGGTGTCTGCCCCGCTCTAGGCACAGCATGGGAACTCACACTCAATTTCAAGCACTCAGTGCCTCGGGAAGCATTAACACTACGCGACCTGGGGAATAGGAAGCTGAGGAGCAAGGGCTTCTTTGCAGCATATGCATTACACACTGTTTCTTAACCGTGGGAGGAAAATGACAGATTTCAGAGATTTTGGAAAACCAAACGGGGGCTCTTGAGAAAAGGGTGCCACTGCAAGTCACTTACCTTTTCTTCAGGGATCGGTGGGGTGCAGAGACTGATAAGGACAATGACAATCGCAGTGAGGACACAGAGGATGAGGGCAAAGTAGAGGTAGTGCAAGTCCTTTAGCACAGCTGGTCTTCTGTCCTCCTCACCACAAGACGGTGTGCTATAAATAAACTCGATGATCATCCGAACAAGACCAACAGCTAGCCCAACCATGAGGCCCCAGAAAGCACCCTGAGAAAGGGCAAGCATAAAGAAAAGGTCACTGCACGTTTGCTTGAACTTAACCTTTCCTTTCCTTTCCCTTTCTTAGACCAAGACCTTTTATGCCTGATGGAAATCCACACTGATATGCACTAAAGGAGGATGTTTTCAATTAAAAATCCTCATTTTCTCTTTCTGCCCTTGAACATGGAACAGATAGACCACAGGCAATGCAGGAGTCTCTTCCCCGCAACATGCCTCCAACTAGACTTGGACACATCATCCCTAGAGTGCAGAAAAACTTTGTCTTGTGTGCTTTCAAATGAGACTGCCAAGAAGTACCACTTGCAGTGGCTTCTTGGAAGCAAACACACATAACACTAGAAACTGGGCTAAGATCCACTAATGCGTGCCAGGGAAATGTTGTTTAATTGTCACACTTAACTGGACTGACTTGAATTTTAAAGAATTTCAAAGGCTAGGTAGCGAGGGGAGACTTAGTTATTTATTTTATCAAATATATATCGATTGTTTGTTGACACTCCACTTACAGGCTCGTTAATCCTCTTGCAGAAGATTGCCAAGATGAAGAGAGCTGTGATCGGTGGGGCTAGATAGCTGGTTATGGACTGAATGTAGTCAAAGAGCTTGCCGCTGTTGGCCGATTGGATGATTGGGATCCAGAGAATACTGATGACTACAAGGATGAGGATAAAGACTCTGGAAGGTAAGGATAAAACTGGATTAGCTCTGCAGGTGGTGGAGTCCACCTGAAAATGAAGTTTTTCAGCAAAACACAATTCCAATTACTCTCAGAATTTCCTAAGAAAAAATCCACAGATCACTCTCAAGAAGAAGCTTTTCCTGTGTACTCAGGAAAAGAGAAAATTGTTCCCTTCTAGAAAGTCAGTTCAATCAATTCCCAGAGCTAACTTCACACATTTCAGAGTGAGTTGAGCTAGGACTTGCCAGTCAACATGCATGATTGATCCACAAGGACATGATGGCTCCCACTGTGAGCTGGATCAGTGCAAGCCCTTCAACCTGGTGTGTCCTAGAGTGATACGTACTTTGAAGGACTTGCTCTTGGATGTGACAGAGAAAGGGAGCTGGGAGCTTGTGGAAGCAATCTTTCTGCCACTTTTCTAAGCAGATAACATGCTCACCCTCGTCCCTTTGCCTAATTCCAACTCATTTGCTCCCTTCTTCATCTTTGTACTGTATGTTACAGAGGTTTCTCCATATGGCTGAACAAGAGGTACGTTCCCTGCAGCCTTCACCCACAGCCAAGTTTGGAAACTTAATGCTCATGACAGGAGAGGAAAAACACCACAAACAGGCAGAATGCAGCTTAAATGCTGCTATCAGGAGAACTTTATATGCCCCTGATACAATGCAGTATCAAAGCTTGCTTGTAAAGGGCACTAAACCTTATTAGAGAGATAGAGCTTTACCCTGAAAAAAAAAGAGCTTTACCCTGAAAAAAAAGGAGTAATTGCAATGTACCACTCCTGTCTGATGCAAAGATAACATGCTCTTAAAGATCTCTGGTGACAGTGACTCGAGAGCACCTTCGGCTTTTCTAAAAGTGACACTTAAGGCACTATTTATGTTAAGTTTAGAGAAGAGAGAGGCAATGATCTACCTAGCTCAGTGGTATGCTCAGTGTTTCTCTTTGACCAGGTCTATCTCAGGTGAAGCTGGAAAATGTAATGTTCTTTCCCAGGCTGCATTCCTGTTCTATATTTTAGGCACCAGATTTTTCTCAGTGAGTCCAGACCGAAGAATGTAAATGCTGCACTCAAAACAGATGATGAGAGCAATGAGACATAAAGAAATGTAAAGACCTGCCCACAATCATCAGCTCCTGCTCCGAAGCCTTTCTGCGGATCCGCTGCCAGATGTCTATAACAAAGAGAGTGCTGCTGCTGTTGAAAATGGAGGTGAGGGAACTCATCAAGGCTGCCATCATCACGGCAATCATCAAACCCCGGAGCCCTGGGGGAGCAAAAAAGGGGAGGAAAATCAGTACTAGACCTTTGGCCTGTCTCTGGTAACTGCAGTAAGATTTCCTCAGCCTTAGGATGGATAAGGGCAGTCTGACCCCCCCATGCAGAGCATGGCTCAAGCCCACCTCCACAAGTGTAAAGGTTTCTCACCATCGGGCATGAGTTCTATCACGAGTTTGGGGTAGGCAATGTTGGAACAACCCACTGCAGCTCCACAGACCCTCTTACAGATGGCTGGGTCCACACAGCCCACTTCATCTGTAAATAACAAGAAGTCAGTGTAAACCACATTAAGCCATAGGTTAATTCAAGGGAACAAATCTTGATGCCTTTTGAGGGTTTATATAAATTCAGAGGTGCAACTGGAATACTGCTAGAATGAGTAGAGCTGAAGAACATCTTACATCGTAAAATAAAGGTGAAACTTCAAAATGACATTTTGCAGTTCTCTTCAGCGTACAGCTATAACTCTCCTGGATCTTGCATAATTGTAATCCTTGATGATTTGTCATTTGTGGCAACTGGACTGTTTCCGTGAACCTGTTAGCTGGGTTACCAAGGATGTTGCAGGCTGATTTACTCCTATTTCTGGAAATCTGGGAGAGAGGCACTTGAGACACACTTTGCTGCAGGAGTGGTCCTCCTAACTGGGGTATTCTTCCTGGGAAGAGGTATGCTCTGGAGAAACCATCAATGAAAGCTCCTTGGGAGACAACATGAGGGGAACTCTTACTCTTTCACAAAGGAGGACTGTTTTGCATAGTCCACCAGGAACTGCATGAATCTGCGTGGCAGATTGCTAAGGCCCTCACAAATACCTAATGAAAGTAACCCATAGGACCTGCAGAACAACCTCAGTGCTCCGTGTATTTCATCTCACCGATTTTCTCCAGATAAACATATGCATGCAATGTCCACAGCATGGAGCTGTATGACCCCAGTGGCAAAATATGCCCCTTATGGATAGTCCCAGTGACTTCCGCCACTGTGGGAGCACTGGAGGTGGAGGAAACGCATGGGAATAACAGTGTACAACAGGAATCTATACGAATACGCCTGAAGGACAGCAGTTTCTGAGACATAAAACTGATGGAGCACCTGTGTGGGGTTAGTGGTCATGGCAGGTATAAAGCCCTGTGGCAAGGAACATGGGAAGGCTTACCTGGGTAAAGAGCTCTGCTGATCATTCCTGGCATGACAATGAAAAACATAGGGAAGATTTTCAGATATCCTCCCAGCACTGATCCACCCTTGGCATGGGAGAGGTTCTTGGCAGAGAGAGACCTCTGGACTATCACCTGCAATTGGTGCAGAAAGGGAGCAGAGCGTAAAACAGAAGCACTACAGAGAGAGCAGGATCCATCCTCTCTTTGCCTCTTGTTCCCATGGATGACTTTCATCCATCAGGATCCCAGGGTACTTTGCATGCCAATGGCAACCTTCCCATCTCGGTTGACTGCAGCCTGCTGCCACTGCTCAGAGCTCAGTGCACAGGCTATAGGAGAGGGCAGCGTGGAAATTTCCTTTACAGGAATCATTTCGCCCTTGACTGAAATGAAGCCACCTTGAGGACTGGAGACAGCAGCTGTACGTCAGCAAGAGACAAGGAAAGAAGCAGACTGTAGGTGTTTTGGTAAAAGTTCGGTGGCAGGTTTTCATAATTATCCCATCTTAAAGCACAAAAGCACCATGTCTTGAGAAACAAACACAGTTTTCCTTGTGTGTATCTTGGAAAGGAATAAGAAACATGAGACCTCCGGGAATATGAACGGCTTATCTGGAGGTCTACGCAAGGTCACTGCAGAGCCAGCTCCAGATGCACATTTTCATATCCCTGTCACACTGACTGCGTGAAGACTCCCAGTACTCACCAGTCCACAGTGGGATAAAGATGTAAGAAAATAACCTGTTCTCTCTGCACTAAGAAGTGCACAAAATTAGCAGCATGCCAAGAAGGAAAATCATGGAAGGAAGGAGTGAGATACTCAGACCAGCAAAAAGGCAGTAACTCCTGCACAGTGAAACACAGTCATGTTTCAGCCCACAGATCCACAAACTGAGGAGTGGTCTGGAAATAATAGCGTGGTGGTTCGCCTGCAGAGGGAAAGACTTTCTTTACCTGATCAGTGCACCAGCACCAAAGAGCCAGCACAGAAAGCCCAAATATAAGGCCAGGCCAAGGAATGTCTCCTGTGACTGGATCCCTGAATAAATGAAAGGCATCCGCACGTGGGAGGTGACAGGTCGTGTTTGGGACTATGATCTTTGGTATTGCTGTGCTGTATTTCTCCTGAAGTCCTTCGTACCAGCCAACTTTTTCAAATCCTGAAAACACAAAATGCCAGTGATTTAAGGTCTGGTGCATCCTGCAAAGTTATTTCCTTACCTGCATCTCATGATTACTTTTCTTTTCTCCTATCTTCCACTTACCTGCTTTATTTTCATTACCCCTCACTTTTGGCAGTCAGTGTTTCTACAGGAGTCCATTTGATTTTGCCCAGAGTCATTGTGGTTTTAACAGTACATCTTGGAAGAGGATCAATGCAGGAAAATCTCCATGATCCTAATCCCCACAAGGCCTCAGCATCTAGTCTTTGCTCATACACCCTCCAACAGCTACAGCAGGAAGGTATGACATGAAACAAGATATATCTATATTTCTGTTTGCCGAGAAGGCTTAAAGCAAAGACCAATGATGGTCAGTTCCTTGTTGCTTTTTTTGTCTATAATGCTGTTACACCCAGATGAATCCACAGTAACTCCCAAAGTCAACAGGGAAAGTCAGCAGAATTACTCTGAATTTACATGAGCACAGTGAGAGCTGAATTTGGCTCTGGGAATGCAGCGTTGCTAAGTCTTTGGCAACTACAAGTAAACCCAAACCAGCGAGGTGAAGTTATCCAGAACCTCACCTCCATACAGTTAATGCAAAGGATGAAGTAAGTCTGACAACTTGGCAAATGAGTTGTGCTGGCACCAATTCTGTGAGGGGTTAAAACTCACTTCTGCACCATAGGTGAAAGGGAGAGGTACCCTGCTAAGGTCTAATGACCTTGGGGCCATTAAACTGGTGTACGATGCACTGCAGGTTCCTCTTACCTATGAACATGAGGACCAAAGCTCCCAGCACCATGATCAGGGTCTGCAGCGCATCTGTGTATATCACAGCTGTTAAACCGCCTGTCAGGAGAACCAGAGACAACAGGCAGAGTGCGTCACCACGTACAATGAAACAGGTACCTCACCTGGGAAAAGGATTTCCTTGGCCCCAGCCCTGTGATTTCAGGACAGATCCACTGGGAGAAGTTGGCACTGAGCTGGTGCCCAGGAGCCTATAGCTGTCACCAGCCCTCCCGTAAGGAGTGCTCTGAAGGGATTTTCCACGTTCATGAAAGGACTTGGAGGCAGTTCAGCATCTTAATATCTAAAGTTCCTAATGTTGCAAAAAGATTAAAAAAGAGAAAATGTGGGTGGTGGTGTCTACCTGCACAGAGGGAGCCGGGAGCCTTCTGTAGCGTTAGAAAATCCTCTAGAAAACAGTGATGTTCCCCCATACCAGTTTCCCTTGGGCCAGGAGGGGAATAGCCAGAGGTCTCCATCAGCGGGGAGTGACAGGGCAGGTCCTACCAGCGACTGGGGGAATCTCTCCCTCAGACCAGGACCTGAATACATTCCGCTATGTAGGAAAGGGGAAACTTATACCCTAGGCTCCAGCTTAAAATGTTTCTTTCAAAATCAGCTTTTTACCAGCTATGGTGTAGACAGCAGTCACTGCTAGCAAGACCACAGTGGACAAGTAGAGGTTCCAGCCCAAAGAGATTTGGATGAACAATGCTCCGGAAAAAATGTCTGTCTGGAATAAAAAAATCAAGGGCATTAGTAGTCTGGCATTAGTGGTGCTTCGTGCAAGGGAAATCTAATAAAGCAGCCTGCAGCCCTCTGCAGCTGAAAGCATTGATGAGGGAGGACACTACGAAGGTGAAGTAGAAGAGGAGGACAAAGCATGGGGCTGTTGGCTGTGAACCTTCTTGTTCTCAGTGTAAGGAAAATCTTTCATCCAGGTCAGAGCTCTGAGCAATCTGGGAGCTGGGGCAGCAGGAAGGTAAAAATCAAGGTCCTATGCCAAGGGACTAAAAAGTCATCAAAATAAAGACTCTCTTACAGGCAGACTTCATGGCATGTAATTCTCACTTGCACAGAAAGGTATTGGTGGAAACTGTCACTCCTTTTGCTGAGTCTGAAGACATCCATGGGGAGCAGGAGCCCATGTATCCGCAAGCAGACACAGAAGGGAAAGGGGGGCAAATAGCAAGAGACCAGGTTCCTCCCAGGACTATATCTCGGTGGCCTAGTGGCCAGGAGACACTCCTGCTTGAAAGACCCCTAAAGAATCACTGATGTCTTGTGCCATGACTGACTTATCTGAAAAGGTCAACAGCTTGCATTTCTAGTCACGTGGTTCAGCATACTAGACTGACTCCAGAAAAGCAGGTTATACCTGCTGGGGACCTCACTAGAATTACAGAAACCCCCATCGGCTTTGTTTTGTTTGGACCTAGGGGCAGAGAAAGTGAAACCAGAAACGGGGCGAAACCCGGAATTACACAGATAACATCGTTCCAATGCAGCAGGTGATATGGGAGATGTGTATGCTGGGAAATCAATTTGAAGGAACCTGCAAATCTGGTATGGGGTGAGATACGGGTAAAGACATTTGCCAAGGGAGACAGAAAGGATGGGGCAAGATTTCTTGCTGTGCCTGAAGTAAGCACCTTAAAATCAAGCACCCAGTGCAACTCCTGTCCTCTGCAACCCTGAGGCAGGACAAACACTGTTGGTACACCACAGCAACCACTGTGTCTTCTGGCTTTTGGCTTCCCAGCAGGAAATACAAACACCTCTGTAGCCATGCAGGATCAGCCTTTGACAACTGTTTAGCGAGATCTCCGTTTTCCTCTGCAAGCAGCGAAGGCTCTGCAGTGCCCTAGTTGCTAACCTGTGTTTGGGCAAAAAGCACGGGGAGAAAAATCCTTCTTGTGACCAACTGCCTGCTGTCCAGCCAGCCGCTAAATGAGCTCTCCACAAACAATAGCACTGCTTAATAGAAAGCACCTGTCATGCCCATAAACTCCACCAGCCACATCCGTCAGCCACGCGTGAATTAGCTGCGCAGAGGAGAAACCACTGAGATGAAACAGCAGTGAGGAGGCCAGGGTCCTGCCTGGAAAGGCACTGGCAAATACTGCTCTGCTGAAGGTCGTTTTGACAGACTGGTCTGGTTTTGCCACATACATTGACTGTGTAGCTTTGCACATTGTGGTGCCGTTGCAGGAGAGATCTTCCACTTACCCCTTATGGGTAAAGAGGCTGCAAACGCCTCTTTGCAAGCCCCCACCCTGGGCAATATTTCAATCCCACAGAAAAAAGCTCCTGGAGGCAGTGGTGACAGCACTGGGTGACAAGACCAAGAGCTGGCCCCTGGAGGAGGAAATCTATCCCATACTCCCAGCCTGGAACTCCTCTTAATGCACCCCCCAGGCCCTGAGACACAATAAGCCTGGGAGAAGGACCCTGAAGGCAGTTGCAAAAGGCACATGGGTGCCTCGTCTCCAGCCGATGTCTTCCAAGGCAATTTGACACCTAAATACTTCAGTAGCATCTAGTGAAAACTGACTTGTACCCGCCACGGGACAATCAGCTGGAGACAAAGGACCCACATTTTCAGTCCTGTAATGGGCTCTGAAATACAGTCCTCCCCCTCCAAGGGCACAAGTAGTTCTTAGCAAATCTCTGAGCGTAAGTTCTGCATCTTTATTAATGGCATGTAAATGGAGGGAAATACCCAATAGCTTACATGGCTTTTCGGCTACCAACGGGTACAATGCTACAAGCAACCCAGGAAAGATGCCGAGTTCTCTTTTAAGCCAGAACCTACCTCCCTTTCACCATACCCTTTTTATACAACACAAGTGACAGAAAGAGAGACGAATAACCATAAAACACCTAATGCTGAAAACTCAGCTACAAGAACAACAGCAGATTTATGATAATTAAAGAGAATTTCACATCTTCAAGACGCAGCCAGCCAGGGCCTCAGACGGGGTACTGCTGCAGTTCCCCTGCCTGTATTGCCTAAGCTTTGATCTGATAGAAGAGGAAAAGCAGGCAGACAGCTTATGGTACTTACACTGTTTAGTAATTAGCTGCCATATCCCTGTAAAGTTCTCACTGTGCGTTGCAGTTTAATGAGGGCTCTCTCTCTTAGGATAGGTCTCCGTGATCAATACAGAGGCAGGTATTTACTTGAGCGAAGCAGCACACTAACTGTCTCTAACAGCACGCTACTGTTTCTGGTAGCTGAGCTGGTCCTTTCAAGGACATCTGAGTTATCTCTGAGCAGCGCTGCGTTGTACTGGGATGACCTACCCCCGCCCTAGAAAAAAGGCTTGTGTTCAGTTGGATACATACGGATATCTTGGTGAATATATAGAGAATGAGGGAGAGTACGGACATGTAGATTTGTATCCTCTGCCCTCCAAATCTCTTCTGCAGGTACTCAGGCATGGTGACCACTCCTGCTGCGATGTAAACAGGCACAAAGATCCAGCCGAGAGCCAGAAGTGCCCAGGTAGCCTGTTAAGGAGACAGAGAAAATAAAGGCACATGATTTAACACACGGGAACTCTGTTCTTTCAGTGGATATCCTAAGAAAACAGAAAGGTACAGTGCCATGCAATATATTTGGGAAGCAGTCTGAATTTTTCTCCCTGCTCAGAAGGTGAGATGACAAATGGAGGAATTATTACAAAACAGCCAGAAGCTTTTGAAGTTATCCTCCTAAACCCTGTGCCTCTCTGTCATGGGTGGCACATCCTGCGCCATCTCCTTTTGGGCAAGATGGTGTATTCTGTTGCTCTGGATGTCTGAAAGATGGTGTTGTGTTTGGTGGCCTTTGAAACCACTGATGCTCTGGCAGTGAAGAGTTAAGTGATTCAGAGAAGGATAGGAGCATCTGTTTGTTGCTTGATTAACAAGTGATGAGGCTGAGGCAGCAGACTGTCCCTGCAGAGCATAAAAATAAGCAACAGCAAGACTCTGCCGGGATGTTCTCCTTGCAGGCTGATGCAGATGTGCTTCTGTCGCTGATTGATAAAGGGGCAGTTCAGTTGCTTTGCCACAGGTGAAGGGTCTTTTGGAAGGTGTAAAGGCATCTTCCATCACGTATTTCTTCTGTTAAACCCAGCAAAAGCCCAAACAGCAGATCCTGAACATAAATAAAAGCCATTGGATTATCAAACCTTATCTTCTGGCTGTCTCAGGCCATTACCTTTCATCCAAATACCTTATATTAGTCCAGATTTTACTTTCATCAGTTTTTTAGCAGAAATGAAACTGATCCCTGTGAGCAGAGGTTGTGAGTGATCGAGGAGAACAGCCATGGCTCCTGCAGTGGCAGAGACTGGCTTAGGTAGAAGATGCTCATACGATCCCTGCGGCTGAGCGATGCCCCATGACGAAAGGAGAGAATAATGGCATATCTAAGGTCCCTTTCCAATCTGAAAGAAATGAGTCTAAACTCATGAAGTTAGATTTGCCCTGACATACAATCTTGTCTTCAAGGGTTTCTAAAATCACTTGAATAGATTTACTTAAAATACAGCGACACTGGTGTATTGACCATGCTGAACACAGGCTCTGGTTCCTTCACAAAGGACTTAGAGGTGATCTTAACAATTTGTAAAAAAAACAGTGCAGTGAATAGATATCCCAGGAAAAAGCTTTTGGTGGGCCCTGCCTGTGGTTGGCAAGTATCCGGCACTATTAGCAGTCTCTGCTGATACAGACAAGAGATTTGGAGTTAGGTGAGTGACGTTTATTGTGGGGCTGGCACTAATCTCACTCCTCATCACTGCAGCTGAGAAATTTCATTAGCATCACACACAAAGGGCCGGGTTTTCATGCTCTGTGTGGTGTCAGTGGCAGTTTTCCAGGCCACTTCAACAGGGCAGAATGAGACCTGCCTTCACACCCAGATGTTCACGTTTTGGCAGCTGACGGGTGAAGGCAGTGCTGCTGATTCTCCTGGCCTTACACTGAATTTAGGAGCACATGCTGCTTTTTTTCAAACTCCCTGTACCCAGAATCCTGTGATTATCCAAGCACCTTTTCAGCATCCATTACCTTTTCACAGAATCACAGAAACACTAGGTTGGAAAGGACCTTCAAGATCGTCAAGTCCAACCATTAATCCAGCGCCACCACGTCCCCTAAACCATGTCCTGAAGCGCCACATCCACACGTTTCTTGAACACTTCCAGAGATGGCGACTCCACCACCTCCCTGGGCAGCCTGTTCCAATGCCTGACCACCCTCTCAGTGAAGAAATTTTTCCTAATATCCAATCTAAACCTCCCCTGGTGCAACTTGAAGCCATTTCCTCTCGTCCTATCACTAGTTACTTGGGAGAAGAGGCCAACACCCTCGTCGCCACAACCCCCTTTCAGGTAGTTGTAGAGAGCGATAAGGTCTCCCCTCAGCCTCCTCTTCTCCAGACTAAACACCCCCAGTTCCCTCAGCCACTCCCCATAAGACTTGTGCTCCAGACCCCTCACCAGCTTCATTGCCCTTCTCTGGACACGCTCCAGCACCTCAATGTCCTTCTTGTAGTGAGGGGCCCAAAACTGAACACAGGATTCAAGGTGCGGCCTCACCAGTGCCGAGTACAGGGGCACGATCACTTCCCTACTCCTGCTGGACACACTATTCCTGATACAGGCCAGGAGGCTGTTGGTTTATTTTAGTCTTGATGAGTGCAAACTAAAGCTTAAAAATATGGCCATGTGCTTCTGGGAAGGTCAAAGAGCTAATAATTTTAGTGGATTCCACTTAAACTAAAATAAAGATCTCATGTCTTTAAGGCTGTCTGAACGTCTGGAGGCTTCTCTCCTGAGGCTTGAGAACTTGTAGGTGCCGACACTGTTAGCATCTGGTTTTGGAGACAAACCCCCAGTCCCTTTGTAAACAGCGACATCTTAGTTGACAACATAACTGACTCTTACGTTCCACTCAAAGCCCCCAACAGCAAGGCCCCCAGCTGCTCCAGTGCCCGCCAGGCCGATGAATAAGCCACTGCCCACGTTGCTTGACATCAGGGATGCTCCAATCTGAAACACATGGCACAGGCACAAACCCAGAAAGTCACCTTGAGGAACCTCTGTATCAGCCCAAGCATCCCCCCAGGCACTCTCTTTGCCCAGGGCCTCATGTCCTTGTGGGTAGGTGCTAAATGGAGAGTTGGGTTTTGCTACTCCTTTTAAAGAAGACTACTTTTTTCTGTCTTAAAGTGGGTGTGTCTGCTCCCCCCCACTGCCCCCATTCCACCCCAAAGCTTAATCTCAGAATCAGGGTTCTCTTTGCCAATGGTTCTCCTGAGATGACATGCCTGTTATGGCAAGTACAGTGGGGTGAGGGAAGTCTGGTGGCAGCCACAGACACCTCAGTGTCCATGAAACGCTGTGGATTTCTCCATTCCCTTGTTACTCATCCAGAAATAATACTCAGCCTTCAGCGACCTTGCTGACCTTGGTCTGCCTCCCCATGTCTTGCTGACAGCCCAGACTCTTTTAAGTCTTGCGCTGAACATGCATGTGGTGGTTTACACAGCCATCGTGACAGAAGTGCTCTCTTGGAGCTCCTCCTGAGAGGAGATTCCTGAACCATAGCAGGGACGATGTTAGAAACTTGCAGGCCTTTTGTGTTTAATGTCTACACATAGGTTCAAAGATTTCCTGCAGTAGGCTGGAAAATGTTAATGCCTCAGGTGAACTTTAACTGTAGGCTGTGGGCATGGTAGGCTGTCCCTACCATGGCTCATTGACACCCTAATTGGAAGAACACAAGCTCCAAGGGGCTTTACACAGGGTGAAGACTATCTATCTGACTTAATTACTACTTTTATTTGGCACAAAGCCTCACCTCCTTTCTGTATGCCAATGTCAAATCTCTCTCAGGGTCAAATGAGAACTTATCCAAAGGACAAGTCTAGCCCTTTTGTCTCTAGAGAAGGTTTGCTTTTAGCCTATGAGGAGCTTGTCTCTCCTTAGTACTGCTATATGTGAAACAAGGAATGATGGAATTTGATCTGCTTCTCAACTTTGAGCAAGGTAAAACATTAATAAGGCATCAACACCCACACTGATTCCTGCCAACAGCTCTGCCTTCTTGTCTGTCTAAGAAAACTCTTGATTAGACAGCTGGCTGCTGCAACATGAATTTGCAGCTGAGGTGAGGACTGGTGCTCTCAAGAAATGTAAACAATTTTCCTGATATCTATATCAGACAGAGAAATACAGAAGACACATTGCACGGAAGCAGCAATGCAATATCAGGGTTCAGTTGAGGCTGCCTAACACACAGCAGAACTCTGTCACCCCTGTAAAAAAACCCCAACAAACCAAACATGTAAGCCAGCCATATACTCAAGGCGAAGGCCACGAGGAGCTGAGCCTGCAGGAGTGCTGCAGAGGTGGAACCAGCTCTCTGACAAACAAAACTGAAAAGGGAACAGCATCAGAAGTTGCTTTGAGACTAGAATGATGTCAGGAAAGCCAAGAGCCAACCTGTACCCAACAGACTCTGTGGCCACCTGTGGTTGGAGCCAAAAGCAGTAAGAATGTTTTTGGGTTTGTTTTGTTGTGTTTTTTTAAAGAAAAAAAGAATAATGTTGGGGAAAATATGTTCCATTTTATTATCTTTTAATTTTCCCCCTCCTAATTAGAGAAAACCATCAAGCTAAGCTTTTCCATTAAATGTCACTTGGCCAAGATAGAAGTATTAAAGAATATTTAAGAAATAACAGATTTTAGAGAGGTGTATGTGTCTCTGAGGGAAGAGGATGAAAATCTAGCCTAGTGAATTCATAGGCAATGTACATTCAAAGGAAAAAAGTTAAAAAATACAGTGTTTTGGTTGGGAAGTACATTCCGTTACCCACAACTCACTGGAGAGACATATGGTGCTGGAGTCTGGCATTGGCGAGAAGGATCTCTATTCTTGTGGCGTTTTTATTCCTTTCAAACTTTAAATTATCTTTCTATGTACCTTTCACTCCCAAGAAAAGGCGCCTTCAATAGATTTTTTTTTCTTCATAGTGAAGATTTATACTTCAGTGGTTTGAAGTTTATATCCTTTACATCGTTAGTCAATAATCTCAACTTTACTGTAAATAGCAAGGGCTCAGAAAGTCCTGGGCTTTGGGATTTTTTTTTTTACTGTATAGCACATTCCTAGATTACCTAATGCTCTCTTGGCTTGGGGACAATGTATCTTTGATGAGTTGGGGTGAAAGAGTTTCAAACCCAGCTAGGCAGTCAGCACTCCCTCACTTCCATCAATGTGAACATTTTTATTGCTGACTTGAGCAGAGAAATTGAGAGTTGAAAAAACCTGAAGATGCTGAACTATCCTTTTGGCCCGACAGCTCCACGCTGTAGCCCATTAGCAAAGCTGTACGGGATGATTCCTGGCGGATCCTCTGCATCTCAAGACTACAGTCAAAACATGTATGGGCTGGGTCCCCTCCCTAGACCTGCCCTCCTTACATCTGGAAGTGTTTTCGAACCATGAGAAACAGAAGTATGCATTTCACTCACAGGCCACCAAGTCATGGATCGTCCAGCTAGGAAATAGCCTCCAATGGTCCCCCGGCTTGCTCGTATCGATGACTGGAAGCACAGGAAAAAGAAAAGTGTTTTCCTCCATTCCCCCACCCTCAAGTCAGACCCAATGCCCATCCCAGTAGCCCTGAAACATCCCATCAGCAATCCCTTGCACCACCCCAGTCCTACTCCCTTGAGTGTCACTGCAATCAACTGGCTCGCCCTGCGCAGAGCAGCACAGACAGGTAGTGCATGGCTCTGACACAGGCTGAAGCAGGGCCTCTGTGGAAGGCATCTAATTTTGAGAAATCTAGGGGTTTGTCTGCTCTCAGCCATGGGAAGATACGTGTTTGCAGCTCCAAGAAGGGCTGCCCGTCTTCTGATGATGGTATGCTTTAAAAGGAAGCATTTCCCTCCTCACTGTCCGGCGCCCCTATGAAATGCCTTCAAAGCCAAATAAATGGTAGAGGGGTGAGAATCAGAGGACAACCTTGTGTCCCATGGGATGGCATCTAGGACTGCATTGAGGCATGGCATGCAGGTGCACCCCAGGAAGGCTAGCAATACCCTGCTGCAGCTCCTGCTGCTTTGTCTCTTCCCACTGCTGTGGTTTCAGGGTTTCCAGCAGCCCTACACTTTATGGCCACATCATGCAGCCCCATCTAGGAACTTCATGAGAACTGCAGGGATTTCAAGAGCGATAGGAGGTCCATAGGCCAGCAAGGCCCTCTGACGGGCTGTCTGAGGCTGACTGTGCCTGTTTTGCAGCAACCAGGAACTTGTTGCTTTGTTTTGCAGCAACCAGGAACTTGCAGTCGAGCATCATAATAAAATTATTTGCTGCAAAAAGCCTATGCGCATGGCAGCACCCGGGCTGGTGAGCAGCACTGCCACCAAGCCAGAAGCAGCCTGGTCTCAGCATCAGCTCCAAAAAATTTTTTGTGCATCTGTTAAGTATGCCAGGCTTCACCCATTGTTTCTGCCTCTCTTTGTGCAGGTTTCTAATAGTCCAGCTTTGGAAAGAAGCTGCTTGTACCTATTTAATGACTTCTCCTTGAATGTGCCAATTGGGAAAGAAAAAACATTTCGGCCAACCAGAACACTATAGGTCTCTTTAAAAGAGGCCTTCACAAAGCAACAGGAACAAATAATTAGCAACAATCTTTCCAAAGCTTTTTAAAGTCCCGTTTCAGTCTTCTCCACTCCAGCCCTGGCTTTTCTTTCATCCCCTGCCTGCCCACAGCCTGGTGTGAGACTACTTTGTGGCACAGGAGGTAGTCATCATCCCCAGAACAACCTCCAGGGAATGACCCCTTGGTTGTCCCCATGTGGGGGTGGGGGGTCACAGGACGATCACTGTCACCCCCAAACTTGCTGAATAGACCCTGGGATAACGCTGTGCCCAGAGGATGCCCTTTGCAGGCAAACACCTTTGTACCTAGGAGGGGTCCAGGGAGGATCAAAGGCTC
This sequence comes from Phaethon lepturus, assembly GCF_000687285.1. NCBI lineage: Eukaryota > Metazoa > Chordata > Aves > Phaethontiformes > Phaethontidae > Phaethon > Phaethon lepturus. The sequence goes on along the minus strand of NW_010564369.1, from coordinate 3,033 downwards.
CCTGTCTCAGGCAGACCTAAACCCAGTCACCTCAGGGACTCACCCATATCCCGACGGCGAGGACGAAGGTGAAGTAAAAAACCACGACAATGATGTCTGCCACCCCAAAGGCCGCTGTCGTGTCCCCTGGCAGCGCGGGCAGCTCTGTGGTGGCTGGGGTTGGCTGGCTCATGGCTGCAGGAGAACTGCTGATTTTCTCTCTCACACTGGACTTTGGGGCACGTTGGTCTTCATCACTTCCCTTGTAATAATTAACAGAGTGGAGAAGGTGTGAGTGTGGAGCAGGAGCCAGGCAGGACTGTAGTTTCCCAGCAGGAGCTTTGGCTCCATGGTTCATCAGGGAGAACCTCCCCATAGCTCTGTGGTGTGAGCATCACTCCTGCTCCCGCACCCTTTCACCAACGGTCCCCTCTCCTGCCCATTTACCCGTTGGTGACAACCATTGGGATGGCAAATGGGTAAGTGTCACATTGTCTTGTCCCCCACCCCTCTTTCACATCAATGTCTCTGCAGCATCCTATGGGGGGAAAGTTCCTCCTAAGAGGAGCAGCCATAGAGGGGAGTTGATCTTTCTTCCTGGTGCGGGTGGCAAGGATACCGATCTGTGCAGGCTTGGGGGTACTCCGTGCTGCAGAGAGGCCCACGGCCCCGGCGGATGGTCAGCAGACGAGGAGCACGTGCTACGCTGTACATTCACTCTGCAGATAGCACCAGGGGGAAGCGCAGGGAAGAGACAGCTGCGTTTTCTTGGCAGGCTTTCCAGCACGCATGTGGCCAGCAGCGAAGGGGTTAAGCTGCTGGCATGACAAGCAGGGCCAATTCCAGGTCACCCACATGAGCCAGTAAAGCTGCAGTGGCAGCAGGAGCAGCAGCCCTCTGGGGGCACGGGCAGGTAGGAGGGGTCTGTCCCCCAGTACAGCAGCCAACTGCAAACTGCAGGTCCTCCTCCCCGTCCCACCAGCTGCCTGGTGCAGCAGTCATTCCTCAGCTGCATGGGCTGCCTAGCCCTTCTCCACCTCTTAATGCTGGGGCCAGGCAGGACCTGTGCCTCCACCTCCTTCTGAAAAGGGTCCTGCTCAGCGGCACTGGGAGTCCAGGAGAGTCCCTGTGGGTGCTTCAGTTGGTGGTCATAACCCAACAGCCTGAGACAGGCAGATGGGTACAGACCTGACTTCTCAGTGTGGTTCCTAATGATGCTAAAAGACATTTGCCTCCCACAGATTTTGCCTCCCGATACCACCCTCAAAGCCATGGGGGCTTGTTGCATCCATTTCCAAGATGGATGGAACACCTCCAGACCATGACTGACCCAGGTCATCCTCAGGAGATATGCCTCCTCTCTCCTCACTGAGAGGAAGAGCTACTTTTCTCCTTTCTGCTGAGTGCCCAGTGCTGTGAATGCCGCTCCAAGACACTGTCAGTTCCCTGCCTCACTTTCCGCACCCACAGCAGTACCAGGGAAATAACAAGTATGCTGGAGATGTTTCCTGGAGCGCTCCTGTGGAGGGGGTGCTGCTGTAGGACAAGACAGGGCAGAGGCTTGGGCTAGCAGGCAAAGGCAGGGGCTATGACTGGTGTCCTTGGGAGAGCATTGGTTTTGGGGCTGCCACCCTGGCAGGCTGACAGAGGCTTACCCTGGGACCTGTGAGAAAAGAAATCATGAAGGGCTCCAGCTGGATAATAAAAGAAAGAGAAGAACACTTGGGACACACACGGTGCGGTCCTGGCTGTGACACCAGCCACCAAGACGCAAGCTCCGACATGGCTGCAAAGGTCCCTCCGTCACCTCTGTCTGCAGCTATAACATACCTGCCAGTGGGGGACAGGACACCATGGCTGAGGGCACCAGCCTGGTTTGGAGACAGGGTGGGGACCCTCCAGCACCAGCCCAGCTCTCCTTGACACCACCAGCCCTCTGAACCAGGGCACAGGGTGTGGGTCACATAGCCCTTCTGCTCCTTTGTTGGGACAGTTTTGGTAGGACCGCCCAAGGCTCCTACTGGGGCTTGCAGAGCCATTACAAAGCTGGCTGCGGGGCACAAGCCCTCTCCAGGCAGTCCCCTGGTCCTCAAAGCAGAACCATCTCCTACCTCCCGCACCCTCCGCCACCCGTGGTCCCTCACCCCATGACATATCTGGTGGGACGTTTTAAACTTAGGTGAGCTTTGCTTGTTCTTGGTTTCAAAGGAGGCAACAAAACCTCTGTCTCATTTTATTTTATCCCTCTCCCAGCATTTTCTTGCAAATGCTGGCTACCGACTTGCTCATTAATTGCACTGCTAAAGCGTGGCCCCCGCCCAGCCCTGCTGCCCGGTCTGAGGCTCCCTGGGAGCGGCACCTCCCTGTAGTCTCATTAACCACAAGAGGCTTTTCAAGACTGAAATGTTTCAACAAGCTGAAAAACAAGTTACCAGAAATTAAATATCTGGAAGCTTAAATCCCCTGGTATAAACAGGCAGCTCTCCCTGCGCAGAGCTGATCTACACTCACCCACATGCTTTTCCCTCAACACCGCAGCACCCGAAAGCAAAGAATACAGTTGCCTAATCTTGAAACGCATTAAATCCCTGCCCAGGAATCAAACAGAGCCAGTATCTCCGGTCTTCCCAAACCAGCATTCCT
>NW_010564369.1:0-393 GCF_000687285.1 Phaethon lepturus | reverse complement strand
GGGAGCCCAATCCAGAATACTTGCCCAATCCAGCCCTTCACCCCAGTACCAGCAGCAATTAACACTTGCAAACACTTGAAAGCTTGCACCCCTGAAAAGTAAATACATCTAATAAGCCATTCCCAGCAGCTGTGAGCTATCACGAGTCCGCTTGACCCACTAGAGCAACGCTGGCTTACGGTGGCAGGACCCTGTCAAGTGTTATTACACCAACCGGATCACCCCAAGCCATCGTGGCCAACGCCATTGCTGGTGCAATTGGGCAGGACTGCAGTGGCTGCACCTTGAACACAGACCATACCTCCAGTGCATCTGCGGCCGTGCCGCCCTTCGCCGCTCGGCGATCTCGTGGCCCTCCTGCCTTCGGTCCCGTTCAGGCAGGAGTTGCTCCGC
>NW_010564368.1:0-14060 GCF_000687285.1 Phaethon lepturus | reverse complement strand
TTTTTTTTGTTTTGTTTTATTTTATATTTTATTTTATTTATTTCGTTTTGGGTTTGTGTTTGTTTGTTTTGCCTTGAAGGCAAAAAAACCCTACCTACATTTAGTGGGTCTACAAGTGCATTTTGCAGTAACGATTTAAGGGGTACGCTTGCCAGCTTGAAAGGAACCAGTAAAATGCTAACTGCCCTGCTGTACATTTATAATGGCAAAGTATTTTCCTCTCAGATATTCAGTGTCTCTCTTGCACCCAAAATCAGAGTGATGTTTATTCTTTAGCCGCTATTCCCCCCTTATTTATTCAGGTTTATTTATCTCGGTGAGTGAGCTATTATTGGAAAATCTTTTTAGCAATAAGGCATGAATTTGCTACTATGATCCTTCTAATACAGGAGTAAAGATTTAATGGTAGCATACCACCTCTCTTACAGCATGTTTTCTGTCACTAAAGTAATGGCAAGTGGAATTAGAGACAGGTGGTGGTATCTATAAACTCTGCTAATGGCCCCATCAACGTATGTTTAATGTATTCTGAACTATACTTCACATCCTACTGTTGCTAGTACATTTCCTCTGGCACTTCTTCTCAACAAAGAAATTTGGAGAGGAAAGGAAACATTAATAAACTCAAAGTGTTTAATTTAAAAGCAGATATAAAGTTTAACACTGCTCCTAAGAAGGCTTATTTGACAAGAGATCAGCTCATTATAGACTTCAATAATTTTGTTGCCAGCGTTAGTGAAAGGCTTTGACAAAGCAAAGGCTTTTTAGATATAGTTATGGCCTTTCTGCTGCATTTGGTGTTTGATCATGTCACACAACAGCATCACTTTCTAATGGATTACAAAAGTCGACCGGTCATGAGACAACCCTGGGTAAATGTTTGTTGGGAGAAAAAAGGTCAGGTCTACAACAACAGGTTTTCCACTACTTAGCTTTTTTAAACATATCCTCCTCTGTTAAAAATGTGTTTTGTTTTCTAACGCACAGGTGTATTTCAGGCTGAATTCAGCTCCCCTACTCTTTGGTGATGCCTTGAACAAGCCTGCACTGCTGTTTCACCTCCAAACTTTCAGGGGATGAGCTTTGGGTGGTGACAACTTGCCTTCCTCCTCCTCCCTGTGCCCGAGGTGTCGCCAGCACAGCAGAGCCATGATTCCAGGCAGCGTCACCAACTGCTTTGAGAGCACCGATAACAGCGATGACGGCACTGATAGTCCTTGTGCCAGCAGTACATATCCAAAGCCTTGCCAACGAATTCAGAGTGAAACCAGCCACCTTCAGGGTGCAGAGCTCCCACGAAGAATTACTGCCGCAGGAATAGTGTCCTGGGAGTGTGAAAAGTCAAGACTCCAGTCATTAGGACCAAAGTCTGCCTGACCAACTCATGAAATCCCTACTGAAATCAACATTTAGTGTGGCAGAGGAGGGCACAATTTGGATGCCATGGTTTCTAGCTGGCCCACAGAGGATATCCTGAATGTGCATCGTGTGAAACAGCGACGTTGGGCAGCCTGGCTTAGTAGCACTATTATACTTGATCACCAGGACCACTTTCTTCCAAAGAGTTGTGTTTCTTGGAAAACATTGTAACTGCTATGTTAGCATGCTTTTCCTGGCGATGTGCTTATCTAGCAATGATGACAGCCAAAATTCCCAGCTGCACTGTAGTATTTATAGCATGCCTCTGATTAGCAGTACCTACTCTAAGCTGAAATACTCAACTTGTCCTATTTTCCCATATACTGCTCAGGTAACAAGGCCATTTCCAAAAAATGGACACTTGACCTGATATTGGGATAAAGAAACAGAGCTGGTTGTAAAGTGCCAGTGCAGGAGAGATGAGGAGCGCTTAGGTACCAAACCCCAGCTGGACTTTAGGTACCCAAACTCCTATGTATCACGATGTATGTGATCTACCTAACGTACACCTGTAGGAATCGGCTCCTCACAGAAGGCAGCCTCAGTCCTTAGCTCCCATTGGGGTTCAGAAGAAGAAGGAGGTGGTGCTTTCCCTTCACAGCTTCTCCCTTAAGGTATCTGCCCGGGCAAGGGGGACCCAGGGTCAATATCCTCTCCTGGTGGAGAAGAATCCTGCTCCCAGAACTGGGTGCTGAGCATCAAGCCCAGTGGTTCTGGGTGAGAGCAGTCATTAAAGAGCTCCTAGCTTAAATACAGAATTATCCTGAGAGCAGACATGGCAATTGTGTCCCACATGCACTATGGGGAAAGGCTGAGATCCGATATAAACTTGTGGATTCTGCCCTGGGCTAAAATTTTTTAAAATGCTGTAACCCTGCCTTATTTTTTTGGATTGATTTCCTAGATACAAATATGTGTTTAGGGCAAAAAAGGGAAGCAAGCATGAGAATAAAAAAATTACTAGAAATTCAGAAGACCTCTACAGTATTCTCTAAAGGGCTATTTATTATTATAGATAGTAACAAATCCATTTATTATCATGTTCTAGGAAAAAGTATAAATATCTTCTATTCATATAAAGAAATAATTAAAATGGCTTTTGCGTTGGCAGTACTATGCCAGAATTGTGCTATGATTGCCAACAGAACATTAGTTTATGTTTTTTTCTGTTATTACAGAGAATCAGTTCCATGCTAATGAAACGAAGCACTTCAGCCTGCACTTAGTCTTAATTGAAAGTCAGTGAATCTACTCACATATGTAAAGTTAAGTTAATACAATCAGGAGTGGAATATGCAGCAATCCGCAGGATCAGGCCCTAGGAATGTTTCCTCTTTCCTCTTAATGATTAAAGAGGATTTTCCTTTAGATTCACTCGGGTGTCCCTCCCTTCCCCCCCACCCCCATTTTAGCAAGTGCAGCTCTCTGTCCCGAATGTTGTTGTTTATAAAGAGATCAGCTACTAGAAACTCTCATTTGGCTTAGCAAACATGATCTCAGACACCCAAAATTAATCTTCATCTCTCAAACTCTGTAAAAAAAATTATAAAGGGGTAACACAATTGTGAGAACTCCTCCTTGTTGTAGTGTCACTGTTGGAGCCCATTTTCCCTCTTGCTTTAAGCTTCTGATTTTGCTTAGGGGTCAGTGAGGTTCAGTGGTGAGAAGGGATGTTGAAGATGATCAGTGTCTATTTTTGCTTTTACTTTCATGAGCCCATATCTCTTGTCACCAGCTTGCCAGACCCTGCTTTTACCCATCCAGCTTGCTAACAGGGCAGAGCCTGACAGTGTTTCGTACGGAGTGTGGATGATGGGTATCCTACGCTGTGTCGTGATGGAAGCAGATGGGACTGGATTTTAGCGTATTCCTAACAAAGCAGAGCCAGACTTCCTCAGACTCTTTCAGCTCCGTGTTTGAGTTGATGTTTAGAAGGGACGTAAGCCAACAGTTGGAGGGTTTGCCACTATTAAAGAATGTGTAGAATCCGTACACAGTCAATAAAGACCAAAACCAAGGCTCTCAGCTGCAAGAGCACAGCTTAGTAAGACATTCCCACAACATGCTGTATAGAGTTGCTGCTTTTCCTGCATGTGAAAGATCGAATTTGTGCCTTTTGAAATCATCACAAAATTTTCCGTTCCCTGTGCCTTCCCATGTCCTGTTATTTTTTCTATAAAATCCACAGTCTAAAATAAAACGTTGCTTGTTTCACCAAATTTTATTTTCATTTTACATATAAATAACTTTATTTGTTCATCTTTTTTGCCTCTGAATTAATTCCTGGTAAGGTGCTAATAATGGTCTCAGTTGTACGCTTGCAATATTGGACTTCACATGCAACCTTGCAGAGCCGCAGCTTGCAGTATAGTATTGCGGTTTGTTTCCTTCGGTTTGTTTGTGGCTCTCTCACAGCCGCCCATTGATACTGAAGCAGAGATGGTTAACAAATACAAGCTGGGAAAATCAGTTGATCTTCCGTTTGCTGAAGGCCTGATGGAGAGCTGTACTGCAGTAGCTAATGCAAAGTTCTGGTTAAATATTGTCCTACCGTTTGCACTATACCGTCTGTTGTTTTTACACTAAAGGCTTAGCAGAGGTTGGAGGCAGTATTGACTTTGTAATTAAACTATTTTAACTTCAGGATTTTGTAATCACCGTACTTAAACCATCTGTTATGGTACATGGGCGATTTCCCCACCTCCTGCTCCACCCCTCTCCAGGAACAGAACACCGTCATGTTTTTAATTGCAAAGCTCCTCTTACCATGGGGGTAGAAAGAGAAAATGAGGATAATTTCCTTTTTCAAAGACAACGTACAAAAGCTCACGGAGCTTTTGCTCCTTGCGAGGGGAGGTGCACGTAGGACTTCCACTCCTGGCTCCTCCTGTCCCCTGGTCCCAGGGGCAAAGAAGAGGGCTTCCTAGTGGGGCACCTCCCTCTCCTGACTGACTGCTTGGCCCTCGCCAAGGACTTCCACTGGGAGAAGTAAGGAAGGGGGATGGAGGCTGTGCTCTACCAGGGTAGAGCCTGGCGAGCGGGCTTGTTCATGTGGGGAACCACCGAGTTCTTTGAACTGAGAAGAAAAGGTTAAGGCAGAAGGCAGAGCAGCAGCTTTTGTGAAGCTCTTTGTGTCCGTTGACCTACCTGTGTATCTCCCTTGATGACCAGGACATCCAACACCTTGTACCAGAAGTGCTCAATGCTGCTTAAACAAGAGCACCGCTGCCTGTACAATCTTGGACAAATCCCTCAGGGTTTGCCTACTCCTGCAAGTTGCATGAAGTCAGCATGGAGAAAGCCTTAGCAAACCGTCTTGGGGTTATAATGATCCAGCATTCCCAGCGAAATGAGCATTAGCACTTGGCAACACCAAATTCTGGACTTTCACCAGTGTAACTAAGTCAATGCAAAAAAGATCATCTTAGCTGAAACAGTTATGACAGTAATACTGCTAGGTGTTAAAATCTGAGCCGTCTTTCTCTGCACCAGTAAAACAAATTAACAGCGTCCTGTCCTTTCTCCCAGTTGTGTGGGCTTCTTTTGTTTTGTTTTGTTTCACCGGGTTGGTTTGGCCTGCAGTTTCAGCAGATCTAAATGCAGGCTGAAGGTGTGCTGAGATAGAGTAGGGGGTTTCCTTTTTCATACATATAAAGTTAATCGGAAGTCTGGATTCTTGTTTCCTGGTTTGCTGCTCTGAATTTAAATCACTAGGGCAGACAACTTACGGCACGCCTTAGTTAAAAATGTCAGTTAAAAATTTGTGTCATCTTGCCTCAGTTTTGTGTGTTCACCTACATTCTCTTACTGGCAGTCAGCTTGGCAGACCTCCTTTGACCAGAGCATGAGATAAATGCACTCTCACACTATGTCACATAAACCTGAAGTATTGAAAAAAGAAGAGAGAGATAGAAGTGGCAGGGAATCTTCCCAGTTGTGTTGAGCGGAAGTCACCTTTTTTCCCTGGTTCTACTTTGCCAAAGAAAGAAGAATTTTCTGTCAGGACAGATGAAAGTGCTAAATCAGACAGCAAATGCTCTACATACCTAAATATCTGGATCCAATTGTTCTCCCATGCATCGTGCCCATCACGCACATTGTGTAGACCTACGCCTTGATCTCAGCCCAAGTTTGTTTGGCATTGTAGCTTCTGAAGCACTTTCTGGGGAGAGCAGATAAGCCGTGCTTGAGAGAGGTGGATTTTTGCTGTTAAGCAGTGCAAGCACACCAGGACCCCTGAGGCTGCGTTTGCGCGTGTAGATAGAGGGCTGGCCACCCCTTGGCGTGTGCCACATGGCCTGCCCCACTGACTCGCTTCATGAACCTGTCTCAGAAAAATGATGATTTCTTCAAAATTCCTGGAGGCTGAAGGAAAATTCGTTAATGCAGCGTGGTTGTAGGAGGGTGAGAAATTCCATCTGATTCAATCCCGCCTGGCAGAAATAACCACTGTTATCAGTGATACCAGGTTTCACCGACTTCTATGCTCCTTGTCAAGAAACAGCAAGTTTCTATTTATTTCCTTTCCTAAACAAGCACCCTTGTACCATGATATAGTTGTTGTGGAAAATGTGTAGCATTTTACCTGGTGCTACCGCAGGCCAGTGACGTAAGCAAGAACAAATGCCTCCACCCCAATGCTCGTCCCCACTCTGTGAATTTTGTTTGTATCTCTGCGGCTCTTCAGCATATACTTGCCTGGCAAAGCCGTTTTGTTAATGCCAGGCAGCAGGAACTGCTGAGTGTGCAACACTTCAGAAGAACTGTTTGCTCACTTGAGAAACTAAATGCAGATGTGGAAGCCTTGCTTCACCTTTCAAATTGTCAATAAGCTGAAAGAATGGAGGATTTTCAAGCATTGGACCCACAGTCTCATGGGTTTTTTACATGTTTTCACACGTTGTTCTGCTCAGCATTGCAAGGGTGAAGATCTATTTCTTTAAAGATAGGTAGGTAAGTATTGCTATAGAAGTAAGTCTTCTATAAATGGGTATTTCTAGAAGGTATCTTCTCTTACTTGAAGGATTAAGGATTAGATTCTCATATGTATCAAAAGCTCTCTGTACCCATCAGTGTTAATAAAGCTAAACTCCAAACTCTATTTTTAAAAATGCTCCAGCACTTCTTAGCTTATCTCTCTGTTCACCTCTCAACTCAGCCACCAGGACATGTAACACATAGCCACGTGTTGATTAAACACAACTTCTCCACTGCGCACTGTCTGGACATCATCCAGTTTCAGCTGAGAGGCTGTGTGATGCCCAGTTCAATCTGCTCTGCTAAATGACTAGTATTTCTTGGAGGTTGGTGTTAACTCTCATTGACTGCATTGTTGTAGGGCTGCAGCCAGCAGCTCACAGAGTAGCCCAAGAAGGTGGACAAACATCTAGCCCAAGCAGGTAGGCAAACATCTCGCCCTGACCTCGCACGCTGCGCTGAGACTTTCCAGGGCCAACGGCCATGAAGAGACTTAAAGCTTGTCATGTACTAACTGCATAATTAGCGCATGTCCTGTTGCCAGCCAGACTTGTCAACCTCAACTGAGGCACCTAGGATCCCCATAGGATGCATGGAGAGGCTCGTGTTTCAAATGGAAATCATGTGAGCCACAAGTCTGAGAATCTACGTGAGCAACAAGTGCTAAGCAAAGGGATTTGCTAAGGAAAGGCATCCCTCAGGGACAGCCACCTGACAAACTCTATTTTGCCTGCAGGTAGACTACAGAGGGACACAGTTCCAGGCCTAAAGTCTTCAGCTTTGCTTGTGTCCGAGTTGTCCAGCACTCAGGGGCATATCACTTATCAGTGATAGATCATGCCTTAACTGCTCTCAGAAGTAGAATGAACCTCATTCCCAGCTCCTTGAAGAGAGCAGGACACCTGCAAAGCTACTCTTGGAAGACTGTGAAGGACTGGGGAGGAAAATCTGGTTCACATCAATGATGGAGAGTAGATGTGGACCCTGGAGTGGACAAACTTTTGATTTATGCTGTTTTCATGCCAAGGGACCTGGTTGGCTCGAGGGTGAAGCCAGGGTGTACTCCAGCAGTTACATGGGGCAGAGTGTATAATCAGGAGATAAAGACAACTCTGCAAAGCAGAGGTGCAAACCAAGCTGACTATATAGATATGTCTTTATCATGTGAACTTTGGATCAGGATCAGAGGTCTGATTTTCTTCTAAATGAGCAGTCACCATCATCAGCTGGAATAGCTCAATATCAAACTTAATGTATGGCTCAGTTCATATTTATTTATTGAAGAAAAGTGTTACATCCCTAGTACGATGGACTGGAGTCCATTTGCATCTCATCCTCAATGTTTTACTCTTTTAAAAATTATTTTTCCTAGATTTTTCCATATACCTTTCATTTAGAACAAAATTCACCCTTCAATTTTAGAAGGAACATAATAGTACAGGTAACTTTTTATATTATCTTCTAAAATTCTTTTAAAATTACCCATACTATCAATTATTACAATGATGAGTATTTTGGTAGTATTTTGGTAGAAATGGAACTGAAAGAGAACTGTTACATTTAGGGCATCCAGGGCATACCTACATCTAGGTAGTTCGCCAGCTCTTTTTCAGGAGCCAGAAGCTGGGTAACTGCTATCTTAAGCATGCCTGGAGATTGGCCATGTGATCTCTCAAATTAGAGTACTTACCAAGAACTGAAAGCTGGGGACTATCAGAAACTCATAGCCTTGGTGGATTGGGTGTGGAGGAGGACTGATCCAATATATCAGTCAGTGGAGGGCACACCTACGTGTGAAAAAACCTGTAGAGTCAAAGATGCTGTTTGAGGATGCTGTACATGTGGGCTAGTTTTTGAAGGCTGATCATACTTTGAAGATGAAACTTGGTAAAGACTGTATTATAGAGAAAGGAAGGGTTGTTTATTGTCCAGCCCTGTATTACATACAGTCAGTATTTTTATTGTAGTGGAGATTTTCTAAAACATGTAATTTTTATTAAATTTTGAGTGATCTCTATGTATGTTGATGCAAAACAGGTGACTAACCAGTAAAGTCAGTTTCTGAACAAAACTGAATGATATGAGAAAATTAAGTATAACAAGAATTAAGAAGGCGTATAACATCAAATTCTAAATGTACAATTTCACTGTATGTCTCTTTTTACTCTAGCAACAAGGGCACAAGGGCAGTATGAACATGTGGCCCTTTATTTGGTCAAGGATAATAATCAACTAAGCCAAAAGGAAGGGAAGTAAATTTTCCTAGTTCAGGCGCTAATATAATCTTTTATGTGTTTCCAATTGTGTAACCATTTCTCCATGCAGCATTGTAACATGTAGCCATTGTTAAATGGGAAAAAACTGTGCAAATAACAAAGAGTCCAAAATATAGAGAAATGGTATTTGGTGTCGCTAATTATGCAATGGGCATGATGTTTTGCCTCACTCCATTTCAGATCTCAGCCCTGCTTTTCTCCTCTTTTTCCTGCTCGTGCCTCTGTTGGCAGGCTCAGGTCATGGTGAGAAGTGATTCTGTTGAGCCTTGCAATTGCTGCAAATGTCTGGTGACCATGGGAGCAGCATAGTTTGTGGTAGATCTCCTGATTTCCTGATCTTTCACCATCCCAGTAACGTTGATTAGTTGAGGTCTCACCATTAGCAACAATGCAGCATCTCTCTAGAGGCTACAGATACCTACAGTCCTTCCATTAGGAGTATCACTCTCGTCTTAGGCTGTGAAAGATGCATTTCTTTTCCGTCGGAGAGGTTTCAGCTAATGACTACTTAGATGTGCATTGATCCTGGCTCACACCATTACTGACCTGGTTGTGGCCTTTTATTCCAACTTCATCCTAGCCTTTTATTCCAACTCTCAGCTGAAGCTAATGACTATGTCAATGACTTTAACTAATTTCAGTAATGAGCATAGATCCTTGCAGGTCTTAAATTCATAATTAGTTCAGATTCATTGCTTCATGTTGGCCTGACCCCCAATCATGACTTTAAATTCCCCAGTGCCAGCCTCAGAAGTATGATTGACAATGTGGTCTCCATCACCTAAAATCTCAAAGTAGTCTCCCTCAGTTTCTTCTAGACCTGGCTTTAACCTAAATGGCTCATCTTTTTTCATTTCCAAACATAAATTTCAAATCAACGTTCAGTCTACTCTTAAGACTAGACCTTGAAGGAATCATAATTAGATCACCTGGTCTGGCAGTAGGTTTCATATAAGTGCAACAACACCTGCTAAATGCAGAAACAACCCACTTTCACCAGTTCCTGCCCAAGTAAATCTCAATTTTAATTTTGACTATAATATTAATCTATATTGATCTCCCTACATTCTGTTTTATCTATAACTAAACATAGTATATGGATCTCTCTAAGCAGCATTAAGCCAAGCTTGATGGCTACTTATAAATCCAGTATTGACTCACGGTCTCAGCTTCATGTTGACCCAACCCTTGAAGTTAACCTTAATGCCAAAGCTAACTCAGATTTAAGTTCCACCCTGAGTACATCACCAAGAAGAAAGCAGCAAACTTTTCTGAATTATCTAAGTTAAGGTAAGCATTCCATGCAGGCCCTAACTGGCCCTAGAGTTTTTCTTCAAGTGCTCTAAGAGTCGGGGGTTTTTGTAGTTGTTTCTTCTCTGGACCATTTGCTCCGTAAGCCTGAAGTCCACTCAGTTCTGATACCACACAGTATGACGCACTGTGCTGCGTCATATAAAGCATCTGCTCCCATTCCAGCATATCTATGGTCTTCTAATAGTCTGCCTTAAATAGAAACTTCTGCTAAATGGCTCATCTCTACCCGCTGCACTGCAGGCTCCCTTCCTCTCTGTGACCACTGACCACTCACATCCTGGACTGTGATATCTGGTAGGACACTCATCAGACCATTGAGGTGCATTTGGCATGTGGGATGACAGTATGATTCGCAAATTCTCTGTGGAGTACGCAGTAGGAACCAGCTGCACGAAAACAGTGTTCAATGCCTACTTGATTGCAGTTCCACTCTTTTTACAAGTAATTACACTGTGCTCTCACTAAAGTGATGTGCACATCTAAAGGTAAAGGGAAACTTTCTTTTGCTAATTTTCAGCCTGGAGCAAAATTCTTATAGTCCTAATTGCCTTCGGAGCCGAAGAACCGCACTTCTCTTCCAGCGCAAATTCTGTAAGTTTCCATGCTTGCTAAGCAAGGGACCATGCCACACAAGACAGTAGGTCCTTCTCTAATATTACTTCATCTTGGTTGATATAAGTTCTATTAGAATCAGTTTTACTTTAGAAGTGGCAGTAGATTTCAGGACATGGTTTAGGGGGCATGGTGATGTTGGGTTGATGGTTGGACTTGATGATCTTAAAGATCTTTTCCAACTTTAATGATTCTGTGATTCTGTGATTTGACTTGTTCATCCACCTCTCTTTTGCCTTTTCTTGCACCAGTTCAAATTCACTGATATTGGCAAATTGATCAAAAGGATTTCATTTTTTATTTTTCCTTCTTGGAAAAAAAAACAACTTTTTTTTTTCCCTTTAGGCCATATTCATTTGACACTGATTGTACTCAATATCTACAATTTTTAACACAGATTCTCTGGCATATATATATATATAAAAGCCAACACATTAATGCATCCACAAAAATGCAACTAAACTGAGTAATACAACACCACCAAGTGGCAATGCCATCGATTCTTCCTATTATTTACTGTAATGCTGCTACACTACCAAAGGTAAAAATCTTCCTGTGGGGTATCCACAAAATCTATGAATTATTTCATTTCCCACAGACAAAACTTACTGAATTCATCAAACCACATATTTGACTGAACTAATGAGTCATAAGATGGAAATTTCTCATTTGGTTTTGCTAGTTATAATTATTATGGTTTTGTCTTGTTCTACAATGCTACGAGAGATTTCTCTTAACTGGCTGTTTGAATGTTAGAACTTTTTTTAGTGCTCCTTGCTGTTGATAATGAATGGAAATTTACAACAGTGTGATACTTGATGCTACTCTGCGTTTTGCAGCCATTGCAAGAATCTGCACATTTAATGATATAATATTGTTTCTTATCTCAGATAAAGTGCAGATAAAGTCATTTACATGAACACTCCACCCCTGCAATGCAAAATGTTTCACATTAAAAAAATAAAATTACTGGAAATGATGCATATAAATCATGTATGAGTCACTATGTACCACCAACTATGCCTGATGAACTAAGTTCCTGTCTGCTCGTGGCTGCCCCTTCCTCTAAATTCTAAATATTGCTCTCAAGTAAATTCAACAATTGAGAAGTTTCCAGCTTAAAGTGATTATTTAGGCCATGCCATTTGTCAGCAGAGGGAGCCAAGCATTTCAGGATAATGACATATCTCTTCCCTTCATACTGTCCTTCCCCATCTTATCTCACTTGCAACAGGAGGGATCTCTCTGTCTCCACTGACTATAGAGGAAATCTGTGTAACCCGCTTAGATGGGGAACCTGATATTTATAGGACTAATTTTAGGTGAAAATGTATCCTGTTCTGAATAATCATGAAGAAAGAACTCTTTTGCAGTACCTCCTTGGCTTGCTCTAGAGCCTTGCCCCATAAATATTGGTTTAAACAGCTTGCATTACCACTATATATCATGGGGAATTTTTATTGAAAGCAAAACTTTCTTGCATCATTATGGCATTTTTGGTCGCAACATAAGGAATGATTCCTGAATTAGGAAGCAATTGAGCTGAAGTCTTCTACATCTCAATTACTGAACTATGGTGCCTCATTTCTCATTTCATATCAGGAATTATTCATGAGCTAGCCCAGCCAATGCTCATTATTACTTTTCTGCTGCAGTTAGTCTTCTCGTGATAGAAAACACTAAAGGAAGTTATACAGGTTTAGAAATAAAAATTTCATCATGGTATCATCCATTTTCCTCCACCAAAAATATCCTACTATCTAATTCTACAATATCCAGCATATATTCAATGGATTGAATGGGAATATAGACATCAAATAACTTCAGAAGACTGGATTTAAATCCAAATCTGAATCTGATGTTGGGACAATCTGATAATAAAATAATACCTGTTATTTCATAATAAGCATTCTTACTCCAGCTACAGGAGGCATTGCGCTCGCAAGGTCTCTTCCTACTGGGGGACTTCAACCACCCCAACATCTGCTGGAGAAGTAGCACAGGTAGCTGTAGGCAATCCAAGAGACTCCTGGAGTGCATGGAGGATAACTTCCTGTGCCAGGTAATAGACAGCCCTACCAGAGAGGATGCAATACTGGACCTGTTGGTCAGCAACGCAAAAGAGCCAATTGGTGACATCAAGATTGGCAGCCTGGGTTGCAGTGGTCATGCACTGGTGGAGTCTGCAGTCCTGAGGGGTAGGGGGCAAGCAAAAAGTAAAGTCAGGACCGTGAATTTTAGGAAAGCAAAATTCCAGCTCTTCAGGGAGTTAGTCAATAAGACCCCCTGGGAAACTGCCCTCAGGGACAAGGAAGCAGAACAGAGCTGGTAGATCTTTAAGGATGCTTTCCATAGAGCGCAAGAGCTCCCGATCCCCAGCTGTAAGAAATCAAGAAAGGAAGGCAAGAGACCAGCATGGCTGAGTCAAGACCTGCTGGGCAAACTAAAGGGCAAGAAGGAAATGCACAGGCAGTGGAAGCAGGGACAAGTATCCCGGGAAGAGTGCAGGGACGCTGCCCGGTTGTGTAGGGATGGGGTCAGGAAGGCCAAGACATGGCCAGAGCTGAACTTGGCAAGGGATGCAAAGAATAACAGGAAGGGCTTCTAAGGTTTTCAGCCAGAAAAGGAAGATCAAAGAGCACAGGCAGTGGAAGCAGGGACAAGTATCCCGGGAAGAGTGCAGGGACGCTGCCCGGTTGTGTAGGGATGGGGTCAGGAAGGCCAAGACATGGCCAGAGCTGAACTTGGCAAGGGATGCAAAGAATAACAGGAAGGGCTTCTACAGGTTTTCAGCCAGAAAAGGAAGATCAAAGAAAGAGTACTCCCCTTGATGAGCAAGACTGGCAAACTGGTAACAATGCATGAGGAGAAGGCTGAGGTACTCAATGACTTTTTTGCCTCAGTCTTCACTAGCAGTGTCTCTTCCCACACCTCTTGAGGGGATGGACTGCAATATGCGGACTGGAGGGGCAAAGTCCCTCCCACTGTAAGTGAAAATCAAGTTCATGACCACCTGAGGAACCTGAACATACATAAGTCTATGGGACCTAATGAGATGCATCCCAGAGTCCTGAGGGAATTAGCTGATGTAGTTGCCAAGCCACTCTCCATGATATCTGAAAAGTCCTGGCAGTCAGGTGAAGTCCCTGGAGACTGGAAAAAGGGAAACATTGCACTCATTTAAAAAAAGGTAGCAAGGAGGACCCTGGGAACTACCAACCCATGGCCGGGGAGGTGATTCAAGGCAGCCAGCATAGGCTTCACCAAGGGCAAGTCCTGCCTGACGAACCTAGCGGCCTTCGATGATGGAGTGACCACATCAGTGGACAAGGGAAGAGCTACTGATGTCGTCTATCAGGACTTCTGAAAGGCCTTTGGCATGGTCCTCCACAACATCCTCTCTGAATTGGAGAGAGATGGTGTTGATGGGAGGACTGTTGGGAGGATGAGGAATTGGTTGGA
>NW_010564367.1:12981-60987 GCF_000687285.1 Phaethon lepturus | reverse complement strand
TATATATATATATACAGCTCTATAATTTTTCCAGTGTGCTTTTTTCCTGTTAGGTTCTTCATCCTAAAGGACATTCAAGTCTCCTTCTATATACCTCCTACAGCATTAACATTGTATATGGATTTCAGATGGCAATGCTCATTAGACACTATCAACTTACATTACCATGGGGAAGAACCTTCCTCCATCATCTCATTGGATGTGGGAAAAATAACAGAAAAGCTGCAGTTGTTTGGATGTTTTGTGTGATAATACTTTAAGAGACAAAACATTTCTCCTTCCAGTTCTAAAGCTATTGAAGAGATTTTCCTGACACACTCTAAAATGATTTATTATAGGTCAGAGGGCAATTGCAAGAGAAAAAGATCAATCACACAGGAAGAGATAAGCTTTTGCCTTGATCTTTTTTTCCTTTTTTTTTGAGTGAACAACTTCACTTGTAGGATTTTTAAAATTATTTCAGCACTCTAATTTCTTCAGTGATCATATAGTTTGGAGTCTGCTTATGGTTAAGTAATTTTATATCAGAAGAGACAAGTTTATGGATCTGACCTCATAAAAACAAAAACCAACCATTGCACTGTATCAAGTAGTCAGCTGAGATGTTCTTGTGAATATGATATTTTTAGTGGCTGGAAGAAGTTCTCTGTGGGTGAAGAGAAAAATATAAACTAGTCTGCAGTAGTCTGAAACCCTCACAGGGTATTCTCACAGAGCTGCATATTATGGTCCCAGAGATGCCACACCGATTCATCATGATTAATGCTCTCACAGCCAGTCCCGAGGGTTGTGGTAATGATTGGTTACTTTTCTTGAGGAGCTGTGAAATGTTTTTTTTGCTCTGCATACTAGACACAAAAATCATTTAAGTGCAATAGACTGAGCAAAGACGATTACATTCACCTACAAATTCACTGCATTCACCATGCAAATGCTTACTTTCTCTCCACTATTAACATTGTCCTCATTTCTCAGGGAATTAGTCATGCAGATCCTATTGCCTGTCAGAAGAATAGCATGGCTGATTCCTCAATAACCATACTCACAACATATCCTTACCTGGTAATTCATATTTATCATACCAGCATACTGCGAGTATAAAGAAATAGGGAATACAACGGTTTTGCGTTCATTGCAATAACCACAACATTTGGGATTGCTTTTATTAGGCAGATATTATCTGCATAGCTGTAGTGTCTACACGTCCCAGCATGAGCAGAACAGTAGATGAACTCTGCAAGACACAGAAAGAACCTCATCCAAACTGTTTTGAAGTCAAGTCCACAGGACATCTGTGGCATGAGAGACATTACAGAAGCCAGGAGAGGGAAAATGACTCAGTTATGGCAATGACCTACCCAGCCCGTGACATCAGGTTGTGTGGCTGGCTTTAGCAGTCAGCCAGGTCTGATCTAGTGGTGTTGCTTCTGGCTGGGCTTCTGATTCCCAGTGTCTCCACACGTTAGACATCTGGTGCTACACTCTTCCTGGTAAAGCCAAGGTCTCAGGAAATTAAGTAAGTCGAAGGTGCACAAAGAAAGGTTTGGATACTCCAACACGTAGGCCCTTATTTCGAGGCATGTGCACAGTGAGCTTTACTACACATGCAAATCAACAGGAATGAGCTTCAGCACAAGCCTGGAGCCAACCTCAAACCCACCTCCCAGACCCATAGAGGAGCCTCTTCACTTTTGACCCACACAACACCCAGGCTAAGCAAGCCAGAAATAAATTCATTATTTTAATTCAGATGAGCTGATAGGAGATGCATAAGCCTGGGTTACTAATGGTATTTTATGCACCAAAATCCCACTTTCAGGTACAGTGCCATGAAAGTCTCTGCTATTTTTGCCCTAGGTAGTCTGACACATAGTTGTCAGTTTGAACAACATATGACATACAATGAAATCACACCTTCACCAAAAGTAAGAGCAAGTCATAGAGAATTGTCATGCAAGCCAGAATTTTACTGAGAGGTTTCATGGATACTCATCTGGGAAGAGTATCCAGGCTCATTCTGGCAGACTGGGTAGCCTCCAAAGAGCCCAGGGTCACAAAGTGACACTTGGAATGCAAGTGCTAGGAGTTGTGGTGTTAAATGTAGTTGTTTATAATGTAGGCATATACACCTGAGCACACCTCTACAGTCGGTGGAGAGCTGATCAATAACGTGTATGCTCTTTAGGGTGCAACACACCTCAGCCTAGATAGACCCCTGACTCTGCTGAGTCAAATCTCACCCTGAACTCCATTGGCTGCATTGACACATCTCCACAGATTGTCACAGAGATCTCCTGCCAGCCAGCTCATATCCAGACACCTACGCTGTGAACACCTACAGTTAGAACATATGAAACCCATCCCTTAAAACTTCTCTCATCTGAGCCCTGGTGAACAATGACAATACAGAGAACGGCAGAGTGAGAAAGCAAGACCACATGAATGCTGGTTTACAAAAATTTGCTTCCGTCCTCTCCCCCCCCAAAAATGAAGAGTTTCATGTTACTAAAGGCTAGGAAAGATTAAGCCAGCAATCATTACTGCTCTTAATATTTCTGTAACAAGATGGAAAAGGCACCTCATTAATTTCCATTGCATAGCATATCCACAATTCTGTTTACAGCCACTGTTCTCAGTGTTTTATTTTCTTTATGATAAATCATAATAACTTTCCAGGAATGTTTCTTATTGCTAGGCTTGTTTTTTGTCTGCTGGAAAACAGCTGAGTAAATAATTTATCCTCTCAGATTTTCAGTAATTAAATAAATTATTCAACATAAACCAGTAAAAGACTTACCTTTTCCACCTACTTCAGTTCTCTTCTGAAAGCTCAGTCTCTTCTAAACAGCATCTGTGTTCATTACATGATTTACCAACTGTTGAGGTTCAAGGGCATTGGTCTTGCACTTGTACCTTTACACTGTTTTTTCCCCAGGCTATCTATATATCAGTAACATAGGTTTGTGACAAATTAGTCAATCTTATTGGTAGAATGGAGCTATTTCTTTCTGTTCCAGCAGAACAGCACGTGAAGGAAAGCACCTGAGTCATTTGGTCACTCTGGCTATGCAGGTCACCCTATCACATAAGCTACCTTGGCCACCACAGTCTGCTACATCCCCCCTGTCACTTGGATCAAACTCATCAGCTCCCAGTGGAGCGTGAAGTCCGAGTGCTGAGTCTAAACATCCTTGAACTCAGTGGAAGTTAAACTGAACATATTGCAGACAAACAAGAGCATTATATTCAAGATATGCTTAAATTCATCTCTGTATTTGTGAAGAACCAACACTTCATCAGAGAAGATATCTGGGGGTGGGGTTGTCCTATTATCCAGATCTGAAATTCATCATGCATTAGTTGCAAGTGTAGCAAAACTACAGCAAAGTCGGTCCACATCCATCAGTGACCATAATCTCCTGAACATGGTGATGCTGCTGCTCTTTCATTACCTGGCTTTCGGAACACAGAAAATGTCCTTTGACAAAACATCTATAGTGATCCAATCATTCCCCTCTGTGGATGACTTTTGAGGTGAAAACCTACAGAGGATTTGTGAACACAAAATTGCACTATCCACATCAGGTAGCCAGTGTGGAGACACCATGGGTTGGTCAATGGCAAGGGAGAAGAGCAGACACCCAAGTTAGTCACAGTCCAAGAGGAGCCCCTGCTGATCACTAGAGGGATTGCAGTTAAGTACTGAGGCAAAATTCGGGTATTTTTCACTCAGCTAGGCAGAGAAACCGTGTTAATGCAAACTGAAAAGAAACAGAAAAAAGAAGGTGGTTCAAAAGCAGTTGGAGAATTAAAGACTAAAATGGATTCAGTCAAATATGTGTTCAGTTTTAGTTGGTTTTGCAATGAGTATTTTTATAATTGCAAATTCTGAAAATTATTTTCTCCAAGTGCATTCTTTTATAAGACATAATCAAGAAAACACATGCGCTCCTGTGGTTTATCTTTATTGACCTCATAATCACCCAAAATAAATATCATCCATCAGGCAGATGCAATAGACTGAAAGATTGTCAGGAACATTTGATGATTTCCTACTAAATTGGTAAAATTAAAGAAAAGATCACTTGTGCATACTTATTTTATGCACATATTATGGGCATAATTATTTTATTTCCTTGTTTTTTGGTGTTTGAAGATTCTATATTTCCCTTTCTCCCCTCCCCCTCCAACAGGAGATCCAGCTGTGTTTGCAATTCCAGTGCCCAAGATCAAAAGTTGCCCAAAGTCAAAACCGAAATCTGTCACCGGAGAGAATAAAGCCCGGTTTCCATATCACCAGGCTCATGTCACCCACAGGGCCACACGCAATGTGTAACTTGTACCTGAGGAACATGCCTGATCTGTCCACAGGTCCTGCAGTGCCCGAACAGTCTTCAAAGCAGATGGATGGACTGGAACCAACAGTGTTCTTCAGTCTCCTCCACTTCTCACATGGGTTTCACCCATACATAGGCTTACAGTCCAGAGGCAAAGGACCTCATCTTCTTGCACATGCACTTGCTTACTTATAACCAGTTCCATCTAAATTTGATTGTTCAAAGAAATCACATATACATAATGATGTATATCATACCACTATCTGCTGGTTAGAAGACTGCATGATGCCTTCAGGAAGTGCAGTGTAGAGTTTAGGAAAAGACAGCAGGAGACTGTACAGTCAGTGAACACTGGGATCATACCCACATACGTCTCACCCACATGTAATATCACCATCTCTTCCATTACATGCAATTCATCTTAACTTAAAAAAGAATGAAGATAGACAGAAAAAGACATCAAAACCCACACGCTGTATACAACAGGTTGAAATTCAATCAGATGTTTGGTTTGGGGCCCAAGAAATGTTAAGACTTACTAATAATCTGGGCAGGACAGCCACTAGCATCTACAATGAATCATGCACCCTGACTAGAGCCTGGAGACCAAAAGCAGAGGAGATAACCTGACCTCCCTAATGCTTTTGTTAATGTCACTCTATAGGATTCAACTTCTTCTGACACACACAGCCATGACAGCTATGTTCTAGGACGTGTGCCGTGCGCTCACAGCACCATCATCATCAAAATGGAGGATCTTTGCAGTTACACTGCTCTTGTTGTGCATGCTGCTGCTGAGATAAAGTAAAAGATAAAGCTGCAGATGTGAAACAGAGCTCCCTTCTCTTGAGAGGAAAGGGGTGTCTGTAGGAGGAGAACACAAGTTGTAACTTAGCCAGCATGCAGAGATTTGAAGTATCATCAGTGTTTTTTTGCAAAATGCCAGTAAATCTTTTATAAACACGAATAGCCAGGGCTCTTTTTTATCTCTGGCATGTCAGCTGGGAACTCCATCAGCTTTAAGCCTTTGGTGCCAGTCAGTGCAGAAAGAATGCTCCTGCTCAATCAGCCACCCCTTTCCAGAAGCTCCTATGCTATTCCATAGGGACCAGAGTCTTACCTCGCTTGACTTAACTTAGATTTATATCTCTTGGTGTTAGTGTTAGTGTAAACACATAAAGCTGATACGGTTTAATAACACATGACGTTTCTTCCCAAATCTGTACAGTTGAAGTCCCACCATCACATTGACCACACACTACTCCAAAAAACAGCATTAAAAGAATTCTCTGACTGTGTGAGGACCAGGGCACTCTGTTTCAGTATTGGTATCATCTGCACCAAATCTTTTCAAAATTTTGCTGATGTGTCTGTGTGATTTTTTTAAGGTTCAAACATACTGGAAAAATTTCATCAGAACAGTCTGGGTTTAGGAGCTTTAGTTCAGGGAAGAAAAAACATCAAAATCAAACAAATTGTAAAATTATGTAAAATTCAATTCATTTTTCCTGTGGGGAAAATTTAAAAGTTCATTAAAAATTATAATTAAAAAGATTTCATTGTGGAAAAACATTGAAATTTCACTAGAGAATTTTCCAGAATTATATACTGTACTACCACTGTTCGCATATCACAATGCAAAAGAAAAGCTGAAACCTATTGTTGCTTTTTGGTTTGTTTTTTTAATGTATTAAGGGTAACCAGCTTATCTTCTCTAGCTCTGTGTCACATATTTATATAGCAATTATTTTTCTACTTTGTCATTACATTTCAAATCAAAACAAACTTCAGCCATTCCTGGGGAACGGAAGTTCCAAGTTTCGCCCCACACAGATTCCAGTCAAGCGTGTCTGCCCAAACTTGTGTCCTCCAGCCTCCTGGGCCATCACTGGAGAGGAAGAGCAGCCTGGTTCCCACTCAACAGCAGCCAACCGCGACCTCCTCTGTGACAACCACGGTAGTGACTCCCTTGCGCCAGTTACAGTTACGCTAGAGAGGTCTGTCATGACAAGCGGAGGTTAAGGTTAAGACAGGTGAAAGGTAAGAAACAGAGGCCATTAACAAATTTAATTTAAGGTTAATTTCAGAGGGCATCTGCCCAAGGCAGAAGCATGCCTCAGTGAGCCACTGTCACAACACAGAGCAAAGCACTCAGGCCAAGGGGATGAGTTACACAGTCTCAGGGTTCACTTCATGTAGCCAGCATCTAGTGGGAAGTAAAAGTGCCATTTTCATCTAGAAACTACTTTTCTTTACACTGCCCCTTGCTGATACTGAATTACTAAAACTAGACGCTGACCAGAGCAGAAATGGTCTGGCCACTCAGCTGTGTTGGGAAAGTCTTATGGTGCTGCTGGTCTTGTAAAAATACATATATAAAGAAAACAGGAAAAGTTTGGACATGGAAAACAGAGCAAACCGTTTCAGAAAGTCAGATCCGAGATGAGCACATAGGCCTGGGAGGGGGTAGTCTCTAGGGATGTGTGCATACTCACATTACTAACAACAACAGTACAGCTGTTCTTTGTTCTTATTGAAGAATGAAGAAAGTATGTTTACGGATAGATGTAATTAATGTACAACTCCAGCTGTGTAAAAGGACACTTGGAGTTACCCCTTGGAGTTATCCTCGACATGTTATTCCTTATCAAACAGCTGAACATGGATGTCCTTACCCACAGGAGAACCAGCAGCCAGCGCACTCAGAGTTAGTCAAACAAATGTGAATTAAGGTCACCTTAAGTCTCAATAAGAGCTTCTGTCCTGGCTTTTAGTTGCATTTGATAAATCCGTTTCCATTTCGTACCTATCTTAGCCTCCTTATCTCCTGATACCCTGTGGTGAGTGTGGGGATAGGAAGAGCTCATGAGCTTCAGTGAGCGAAATGCCGTTGAATCACAGCCTTCTCCATCCTGTTAGTACAAATTTAGAAATGCTCAGTGATCCACAATGAACCAGCTCTGGATTTATCCTAATGCATGTAAATGGTGACCCTTGCTCACTTTGCTTGTATATGATCAGTGGCTTTGGTTTCCAGCCAGCTCTAAACATGTGAGTTTTTCTTATGACCTGCTACCCATTGATGGCGTTAGAAATGCATTATGCATGCATTAGATCTCAAAATGAGCCTGAACTCTCACAACATTTCACACTGAGGATGTGTCCTCCCTCAACCCTGCTGCACAGCTATTTGCTTGAGAGCATTTCCTTCTCTCCCCCTTCTGCCTGCACAGAGCAAAATAAAGCAGCAAAACATCTCTACAAAAACTGAAATGTTATAAGTGAACAATAAATTTATAATGGCCTTCAGATGATTTTGCCCCAGCAGAGCCACCTGGCCCCTCAGTAACCGGGGGCTGCAGCCAGACCAGCCAGGGAGTTGGATTAGGTCAGCATCCCCTTATTTCCCCACTTCTGCTCAGCCCGGGGTAGGGGAATAAGCTCCGGCCCAGAGGGATGCCATGGCAAGGGTGTAACACCAAGCACCCTGACGCCTGTCCCCACACTCAGCTACTAGGCACATAAAGCCCCGCACAGCTTGGATTACGGACTTGCAGCACAGATGATGTGATGCAGAAAATCAGAGTGTGTAACAGTCAAAGGCAGGGATGTAGGATCAAGAGTTCGCAGGTAAAAAGCTGGGAAGGTGATGAAGTATTGCAGGTCAATATGCTCATTATTGACACTTCAACAAGTACAGATAACCTTGCCCCAAGGCCCTTTTTCTGTAGGAGACATGCCCTTTATGGTGGGCTGGAAGCACATCTTAGTTTCTTTATATTGCCTGATCTAAGAACTGTTTCATAACCTTTGTGCAACTTATACTATTTAAGCTTGTGGTTTTATATGCAGAGACAACCAGTAAAAACCTGGAAAAGCTGACCAACACTTTGCAAATACTGAGTAAAAAAACACACACAAAGCAAAAACAAAACAAAAAAACCCCACAACCAAAAAACCTTTCTTTTGGTACCAGGAGATTTTTGTCATTTTATTTAGAAAATTCTGGGGCCAAACTGGCAGTATGCTGAATTTGCAATGCTACATGGCACCAGAGGCAGAGGTGCCATGAGTTCGTTTAGAAACAGAAGGAAAAAAAGAGCAAAGAACATGGAACCGAGAAAACCAAAACAGCTCTGACCCCATCAATGAACAGGAAGCAATTGGGTCAAGCCAGAAGATTGTCCCTTCATGAAGGCAAGTGAAGTTACTGAAAAGGATGACTAAAAGTAGCCTTTTCATTAGAGAATCACAAACCTTGTTTGATAATAGGCGTGTAAGTCAAGGTCAAACTAGTGATGAGATTATGAGATTGAAAAAAAACCTTCATTCTACATGAAAGGAAAGTTTTGAGAGAAATCTTATGACATCTGACAAGATATCACATGGGAACTCAAAAAGAGGGAGAAAGAGGCTTTTGAGGCTTTGAGAACAAGAGTTGCAACTGTTGAATCAACTGTGCAAGGGTTTATGGAATCCTTGATTTGAGGCAAAAGTTGTAATGGAGAGCCAAAACCAAGAACAAGATTGCAGAAAAAATTCTGACTTCAGGTTGGAAAAGGCAATTAGATCATAAGTGGAGAACATCATTTGCAGATTGAAAGCTCTGAAGGAAATGAGGTCTTATGCAGAGAATTGGGTTAGTCAAAGGAGCAACAGGAAGAAAATCAAAAGCTCAGAAGGGAATGGGAAAATAGCATAAAAAAGTTTGAAAAAAGGATCATGAACTGCACAAAAAGCAGAAGAAAACACAAACCAAATTTATGTTTAGCCTTTGTAAAGAGCTATATTTTGTTACAAGCAAAATAATTTTGCAAAAGCCTGCTGGAAAGACAGAATTTATCGAAGTGGGTCTAAAGTACGTTACCTCTACACAAGTAAGCGTAATTCATTACGGCAAAAATGTAAGCGACTAACAGATCCCTTATTAATTTTAGATTGGGTGCACAGAGCAGTGTGATACCTTCACACACAGAGAGTGTGAAGACAGAACCAACACCACCAATGCTCAGGTCAGATAAGGGACAAATCACTTCTGAGGAGGTGACACGTATGTGTGATGGGACAGTCACCTGGCTGGAGAGGTGGAACTGTCCAGACCCTCCCTGGGAAGCGTACTACCCAAAAATACATCTTTGCTTTGGGTGAAAACTTCACTTTTTAAATTAGGAAAACTCAGTCTGGTGAGCCATCTCCTGGCCACAGGAGTGTCCTTGCTTCCAGCCAGCATGATCACTTGCTGGATGGCAGCAAACACTGCCCAGTGCCATCTGGTCTCTAAGGAGGTTTTTCCCCTAATTCCTGAGGCCTAACCAAACTCATCACAGTCTCAGCACACGCTGCAACCTCCCAGGGCCAAGCTGCATCCTCAGTAATGCCACAGCCTCTGTATCCATTGATGTCCTGGGTTGCTCCCAGTGAAAGGAGAAGGAAAGCGTCCAGGGATGGGAGCAACATTCTGCCAGTCTCCTTAGCGGATCGTGAGCACATCTGTGAAAACCAAAAGAAAACAAACACCCATGTCACAAGGACGTATAAATTGAGATAAACTAAAATCTTTAAAAGATGAGGTTTACCGTTATTTTGGGAGAAGGTGCACCCGAACGAAGCAGACTGCCACTGGGAGAGTGCAAATCAGAAGAGGACTGCAAGGGAACAGAAAAAGAAAAAGCAAAAAATAGAGATCGATAAGGAGAAGGGAGAGCTAGATTAAAATATGGAAATTACAAAAGAAATTTCAAAATATCCAGGATGTAGAGAAATGCCATAAATAAAACAACACAGATTAATATGCTCTGAGTAATGCTGTAAAAAAATGGCAGTTTTAAAAGATCAAAATAGTAGAACAGAAGCGGCCTGGAATGATAACTCCAGAAAATACAAATCTGTGATCCAAGATTGATAACAATTAATCTGTATATGCTGAGGAAAAAAACCCTACTTGTTCGTTCTAGGTTATTATCCTTTTTATCCCTAAACACCATTACTAGAGAATACAAACAGCAAACATGCAGTCTTATACGTAAAATCTTTCTTTGTGAGCCACAGCTGCAAATGGGTCACAGACCACAATTACCATGACTCCGGTTTGAAAAAAAGTTTGATTTTAAAATGGGATTATTACAGCTCTACAATAGCTACATTTTATTGCTGCTGTAAAAAAAAACCAAACAAACAAACACACAACCAACTGTTAAAAAGGTGCTTAAAAGAGATGAAGAGTCGGATCTGGAGCTTTATTTGATGCTGCTAAACTTCAGAGCAGTACCCTCTGAACACGGCTGTCACCTGCAGAGAGCACTTCAGCCCAGGCTGGCAGGTGATTTTAGGTGCTCATGCTAAAGGCTGGGGCATTTTCACAAAAAAGTGAACCAGAAGGTTTATCGCCATCGTGAATAACATGAATTTAATGGGGCTGCAGGACACTGGATAGAGATTACATCAGAGGACAACAGTCTCTTGTGAAGTAGCCTCCCTCCCACGAGGTGATTACTAATGGGAGACAGACCTACAGCTCTGTAACAAAAGGAAGAGGGAAAAAAGGAATGAGTGTGAACGCTTGACATCAAAACCAGAATCAGCAGAAGCGAGGGATAAAGCAAGGGAAGGCACAACACTGCGCAAAGCAGAGCTAAAACTCACGGGGTGCTTCAGACATCCGCAGGACAGAGGTGGTCAGCTCAGAGACTGGTGGAGACCTGGTGATGCCTCATTAGAAATCTCTATTTTGCCTCTAAGTGGGGATGAGTTGTTAGAGTAATTGGCTCTTTAGGAAGCTGGAGACAAAATATGGCATACTCCCTCCCAGCATGTCTGAGTTGGAAGCAGCTGTCGAGGGAGTCAGCACTGATGTCAGCGGCTTGAACAGCACACAAAGATCCCCGTCCTTCCTTCCAAGCTCTTTCTTAAAATGCCTTTTTGCTGATCTCTTGTTGCATTAAAGGATCATCGCAGTTCTACACTCCAGACCCAAATTCTCCTTCGTTCTGTCCTGAAACCACTTCCCCTCCATGGTCCAAGCCTCTCCTTTTTCAACCTCCTCATTCCTCTGCTCTCCACAAACATCTGGGACACTGATATCCCACGTGTTCCACTTCCTTCAAGGCAGTAGGGAAGATGGGGACCTGCTGCTGCTGTGAATTCCCCTATTAGCACACTTGGCAGGGCTTTAGACAGTGAATTTAAAGTGTTTGGTCCAGCTGATACCAAGTTTGGACCCTTGTGTGATGTTACATGTCATGTTTCCAAATTTTGTAATGTATTGAGAATGGAATCTAAAAATGCACCCTGTACCCGCTTAAAGATAGGAAGGAACATTTAGGTTACAAAGTTAGTAAATACATGCTGAAATAAAGGTCACATAACGAGCCTCTTCCTGCACATTTTATAGATCCACTTTTAAATGCACAGTGCCATACTCAGCCTGCTTTTCCCGTGCTCGGCCGGGGCACAGGACAAAACTGGTTTGCAGCTGCTGCTGCCTCCGCTGTAACTGGGGGTGCAGGGAGCCATGCCCTCCGCGCACATGATACACCAAGGGCTCTGAAAATCCACGGCCTGTAATTAGTAGCTATTGAATCTCTCTCTGCCACCAAAAATGAGAATAATATCTTAACTTCATCCTTTGGCTGTAGTGAGAAAATGTTTTCTTTAGAGTTGGCATAGCATTTGGCTGCTACCGCGGTGGAAAAGCTCTGGGAAAATGAGCGACGCTGCCTTCGGAGGACGGTTTGTGTGGGTCTGGTAAGGAAGATGATCTCCACGCTGACCGTGCTGAGCTGGCGAGTGTTCAGTGAACAACTGTCCATGGGAGCCCCAGGAGACGCAGCGGTCGGCGATCATATCATTAAAGACTGACATGTTCGTATGAAGAGATCAAGTTGGGGCTGCCTAGACGACCTTATCTTGGTTATCTCCTAATTTGGGGGTCCTTAAATTTGCCACGATGGCAGGCTTCTTCCAATACTTGCAAAAGGGACTGCTTCAAAGATTTTAACAAATATTGCAAGGAACATTTCTGAACTACTGTGCCTGAGGTCACAGGTCTCATCTGTCAGAGCTGAAGGCCAGTAGCTACTTCTTTGTCCTGGGGGGGTCCCAGGGGCTGCAATATGGCCAGGCAAGACCTCCGTACAGTGCTAAGAAACTGCTCCTGGCTTCTGAGCTTTAGCCAGTAGCTGCTGCAGGGGTCTGTGTGGGGGACATCAGGTTTGTTGAAAGGAAGGGTGTTTCCCCTGTAAACCGAAGGGGAAAGAGAGGAACGGGTGTAATGTGCTCAACCAGGTCCTTCCAAGAAGGAAAATGAAGGGTTAAGTCTAACTTCCATTTCAACTTATCACAGAGGGGGAAAATTGGGCATTTTTAAGTGGTTATCTAGGGTTATAAGAAAGTTATTTTAAGGGATATATTAAAAGCACTTATACATGACCGGATTAAGAAACTTGGTTCACCTGTAACACTGACTATACTCCATTTGACCACATCAGGTAAGTGGTTTCAGCTTTGGCCAAGCTTTGGATTACCTAAAATCCCAAGATCACCAAGGACAAGCCGCACAGTCACAAGGGATCACTAAACATCAGCTAAGTGAGCAGAGAAACACTTTTAGTCTGAATGGAGATTAATCTGAGCGAGAAAGCTTTACAGACACACAACAAGGGAGAAACAGACCTCTGATACACAGGATCAAATACCAGCCGAGAGAGGGTTAAGAGTATTAAACACGAGGTTACGATGGGGTAAAGATAAATAAAAGGTACCTGATAAGCTAAAGCAGCAGCCTTTCTGTGCACGTGTATGCCAGATCTGAATCTTCATTCCTCTGCAATTTATTTTCACCTGTGATAAGGTGGGTGTAACATACTGAGTTGGCAATGATTTACAGCCCCTTTGAAAGGACATGCGAGATGAGTGTAAATGATTGCCAGGAACAAGGGTGTGGTGAGAGATGCATTGACCAGTTTCCAACACTAGAAATAGCTCTTTTTTCTTTGTATTTAATAACTTCCCAGAGGGACACACCACACTCATTTCTAGTCCTGGGAAAACACATTTTAAAGTTATGATATTATTATGTATCAAAAAGCTATTTTACATCATTTATTATTTATTCACTGAGGCCTTGAGAGCCCTTGAGTTTCATCCATGTATGCAGAAAAGATACAACCCAGCCCCAAGGAATTTATTAGCGAAGACATTTGCTATAACTAAACTTGCGTCAGATTTACTTAACAGATTTCTAAATTGATTTAAATGGTGCTAAACATTCCGCAGATAATGCAAACTTAGCTTAGACGTTACTTACAGAAATTTACTATCCATAATTACTGGCTGGAATCAAGTAAACTGAAGTGAGACTCTCAAGTTTAAGAAGTTTATTATGTAGGTTGTGTATCTGGGATGTATAAGTGAATTGCAAACAAAACTTTTCAAAAGCGTCATTTCTCAAAAAAATCAGTTTTGAAAGAAGTAATCTTTTATGTCTAGAAAACGTCTTGTAAAACATTAACCAGCTTTTACCCCATCATTTTGCTGCCTGACTTTATACTTAGCTGCAGCTGCCTAGGTTTTTATAAGGTATTAATAAATCTGCCCATACTATCTTTAAATAATTTGTCAGAGAAATGCTTTCTCATTCATGCCATGAAGACTGAATCTGTCTGGGAAGTGCTCGGCTGCTATACAGATGGGCACTGTAGAAAACCCCTTGATAAAGATAGCTGATTGTGTTGTAACCAGAAATAGTTTCTGCCTGTATTAAGGACATAGGCTGAATGGAAAATCTGACAGTGAAGAGGTGCTTAGCACCTGTGCTTGGTGCTAATCACAGCCAAGCCAAAAGCAGCTTGCAGCCTGACAGCCTCTCTGCCCCTTCCTCCTCTTCCTCATATACAAATTTCGGTATAGCTGAATTTCTGTGGGCAAGGGGGATGGGATGAAATCCCTTCCGGCCCTGATTACTATTGCTTTACAATGAGAAGCTGAACTTTCTTAAGAGAAAATAAATGGGGGCAGAGAGGGGGAGAGAAAGAGGATGGGGGAGTAGCCGAAAAAGCAGAGCACCAAGGATGGCTGATTGCACAAGCAAGATGGGGGTATAATTTAGTAAGATGACAACCTCTGCTGCAGTGGACATAAACTCTGGCCAAGGTGGCTGGAAATTATGTTTGTTTTCTTGAAAAGGGTAAATGAGATCTACGGACCTTCCTCAAAAGTCACTGCTGCTCACTGCGGTGGCCCAGAGGAGCCCATCATGGGTAGCTGAGCTTTCCCTTGCCGTCTGAATGTCTTAGTATCTCTTCTTCTGCATGCGTTTTTTGTTGAGGAATTGGAGTCAAAGGCCTTTACACCACGTCAAGTTCAAAGTAACAGGCTTCAGCAGTGGGTGAGTGAGAAATATGTTAGCACACAGACCTGGGAACCAGCGTACCTGCATTTAGTCTAACCTTTGTCTGCCTCTTGAGACAGAGGTTTGTAGTCCTAGGTCAGAGACTGTAAGAGGAGTTTAATACACTCCTCTTTCCATTAGATGACTAAGTGCTTAGGTGAAAATCATGCCATTAGAAAAGCACCATTATCAAATAGAATATTTGCAAGTTAGAATTTAAAATGCAAAGAGGGACAATAAATACGTAATTTGGAGACGCAGGGTTCAGAAAGTCCTTACAGAGACATGTTCTCTCAGTGTCTCTGTCAATGCTCCTTTCCATCTCTGACACCGGGCAGCCACTGCATTAAGCCCAGGCACTGCTGATGGACCAGGGGCTCCCCACCACCCACCCCAGGGATCCCTGCTCAGAGCCACAGCCACTGGGCTGCACAGTCTCACTCGTGCTTCTTGCTCTTCTCAGGGACCTACGAACCTTCCTCTCCCAGTACTGGACTCAAATGCAACTTGTGCCCTGTCGTGCTGCAGATGCCCTCCGGGCACGCTTGGCAAGATGCTCTCCTGAGATGTGAGGACAGCAGGTTCAAATACCCCTGGTGCATGACTGGCTGTGAGCCACGGCCATTTGATCTCACCTGAGTTTATGTGGGAGAAAGGCATTAACTGATGAAACAGCTCAACAGCTACCCACAGTCAGGACTTGTGCAAACCATGAAGTGACACAAGCCTGCATGTGTTCGTAGCATATTTTATCTACTTTTCTCAAAAAGCTTCCTACATCCTGCTTACAGCAATGGAAAAGGATACGACTCTCACTCCCAAGTTTACCGAGGGGCCAGTAAAGGCTCCAGTACATTTATGGATTGAACTCGAATTTATACAGGTGTAAGAAATGGCTCCCTTGCCATCGATGGCTTCCTACTGAACAAGGAATATTGTAGTTAAAGTGAGCATCCAGCAGATATGCAGCAATGGCCAAACAAATGAGCAACTCCCATGGGCTCACACTATCTGTCTCTTTGCATTTCCATACTCAGGGCCTGATCTTGCTTCCATTAAGAAAGATGGAAATACTCCAAGTGCTTTTTGTGGGAGCAAACGCCTGCCTCTATACACTCCAGCTTCCTGGGGTGTATATATTGTAGACTGTATTTAAACTACGTGCCTGTATGTATTTCCTATGCAGTTTCAGTTTTTATAAACCTCTGGAGTTTGCAGCTTTGTCACAAATGACAATGAGGAGTTTCGTTCCAACTGGTGTGTTCCCAGGGAAAGTTTTTATTTTAAAGAAATGTCAATTCCCAATAAAAAAACTGTAAAAAAATTCTTTACTTGTTCTGTCTTTTGAGCTAAGTTAAAGGCTCATCTTGCCTGCAGGTTCCCTGCACACTCAGGAAATGCTGAATCAAAACATCTGATACTATAGTGATTATACTCTTCTTCAGTCTGTCTTCTGCAAAGTGTCAAAATGCACCATTGTGGGTCCCCATTCCAGCTGGAGAGGGACGACAAACTGTCCCTGGTCATTTGTTCTTGCTCAGCCTGCATGGACAGTAGTAGCAGAGGCTTCCAGTTCCTTTTCTGGATGCTTTTTGGGACAGAAGTTAGCAACTTTTAGAAGGTCTACACATAACATTTCAGCTCTGTCAATGTCCTCAGTGTAAAAAACCAACACCTATAAATAGCTGTCAAAGTTTAAGGGGTAGTTCAAATGGATTCTTTTAGATTTGTATATATTCTTGATTTTGGCTTCTTCTACTCATGCTATGCACTCCTCCATACATTTCCCAGTCTTTCGATACTAACATATGTTCCCCATTTATCTCTTCCTTAATTCTTGTTGGCATCGTGTCTGTGGCAAAGGAGAAGCAAAACAGTTGTTTTGAGAGAAAATATTTGTTTGCAAAACAAAGTTTTCTTTATATTTGTATGTGAAAACAGTCAAAGCCTTTATACCCTTTTTTGAGATAGACATGTCTGCAGGAAGAATATCTTTCATGACTGTTTAAGTTCTGAAGCAATGGTGATGTTTTAATGGAGCTTACTTAATAAAAATCAAGGAGAAGAGCATGTGTTAAGGTGTGGTTTTAGTCTTAAACTACCTGTGTGTTTCCTGTGTATAGAACCAATTGACTTCTGCAATGATGCTAGAATCTTAAAAATGCA
Source organism: Phaethon lepturus (assembly GCF_000687285.1). Classification (NCBI taxonomy): domain Eukaryota; kingdom Metazoa; phylum Chordata; class Aves; order Phaethontiformes; family Phaethontidae; genus Phaethon; species Phaethon lepturus. The sequence continues at coordinate 44,097 of NW_010564367.1, read as the reverse complement.
AGAAAACCACTCTTTTGAACAAATTGTCTTGCCCATAATTGAAAAGTTCTTGAAAAATGTTATTTAGCTAACATTTTGAATTCTATCACTTGTTTGCAAAATACTAGTCTGCATCTGTAAGTCCCACAGTGAATAAGCCTGCCTGGACACCTTCAGAGAGGGAGGACCAGGGACAAGGGAGAGAGCAATAGGGACCTAGGGAGAGAGCAACATGTATGAACTAAGTATTTGTAAATCTCACTCAGCAGAAAGAGGTTTTGAAGACACATGTGTTCAAAGACTGAGTAATGTAGATGTTAGAAGACCACAAATCTGGGAACAAAACCAAAAAAAAAGACCCACCACCACCATCACCAAGTATAAAATCAGACAGGAAGAATTCAGAGTAGCTTTGCAGTTGTAAAAAGAACTCCGTGTCTACAAGCGTGTATCATTGAAGTCAACACACCGATGATTGGAAGGTTTTGCCGTATCCTATAATGGAAGCCGATACAGACCAGATCTGGGATACTTTTAGCAGGGAATAGTGTCCCAGAAATTGCAGGTGCTCTATTACTTCCCAGAATTTGGCCAAAAATTGCAACATTCTTTTGCATCAATTTCAAGGCCGTGCTGGTAGAAATACAAAGGAAGCATCAAATGCACAGACACATGGGGCACCGTCTTTCCCCGGACTGGAAAACACTCTGGAAATGTCATGGGTTTAGCTCTTGCAGAAACCCAATGGGACGGATCTCAGACCTCTTTGTAGAAGATGCAGGCAGAGACAAGGCCTACGAACTAGCATCACTTCAACCCTCCATGCCCTCTTGTCTTTACCAATATTTCTTGATGCCAAGCCAAGAGGGGGGGGTGGTGGTGAAGGGGTGGGAGGGGGTCTTTTCAGGGGAGTGAAGGGGACAGCAAGCTCTTAATTCAGTTAACGACTGCAGGAAGTGGTTTGTCAGTTTAGAGGTAGTCCCTGTTCAAAGCCAGTGCCCTTCTCAGAAATTAACTTGCAGTTCTCTAAAGATAGATTGCGCAAAACACCAGGGGGCCCTCGGGAACCTGCAGCCACAATTCCCCAGGCAAGGAGCTCCATAAAAGCGGTGAAATGCCCCCCTTTGTGCAGCTGCTCTGTGGACTAAACCAACGCTCAGTGGAGCGGGTCTCTTGTGCAAGTTCTCAGGTTTCATATCCGCAGCGACCAAATTTTGTTAAAAATATGACAGCTGCTCCTGTCATTTTCTTTCCATGTAATTTTAACCGTAACTTCAAACTGCACATGCATTTTCTGCCTTTCAGCGATGGTAAAGGGAGGTTTGCATAGGACTTTTTTTTTTTTTGTTTGCAAAGGACTTACCAGAAGCTGCCAGCTTTGGCAGTGAAGGATCAGGCCCCCTTGGCACATCTCATAGACTGCATAAAAAAGTTTTGCAAACTACAGCAAGTAATTGTTATGCTAGGTGATATTCAGAGCAGTCTATCCAAGCAACGTGGCAAAGTAGGGTTCAGTTGGGTATAATTACAACAAAACAGGAAATTATTTGATGGCACTTCAAGGAACAACTCCCAGCTTGCCTTGAGCAATAGCGAGGATCTGATCAATGTAACTATAGAGTATCAGGATGTCTCCTCCACATTCCCAGGAACTATACAATAAATCCTTTCATCAGAGCCTCTAACATGCCCTGTGAGAGCATTTTATTCACCCTTAAGGCATCACCTCATCTAATAAATCTGAATGACAAAATTTCCATTGGTGTAAATCTAGATTATCTGCATTAACATCAACGGATTGACTCAAAGCTTAACATCCTTGCAACTGGAGAACACAATCTTTGCATATTTTCAACCCAATGTTCCCGTGTTAATTTATACTTCTTTTCTTAACCAAAGCTGCAGAAACTGGCACAAAGGTGAAATGAGTGCTCCATATAACCCGGTCTTCCATCCTTGGCAGAAGTAGCAACTCCATGAGAAGACATCTTAGAGTAAGTCTATCTTGCTCTATAACTGCAGGCCAGATGTGCATCATGCAACACAACAGTGTTGCTGGGAGCATTATGGTCCTGTTTCCACCCCTCAGTGAGTATATATCTGTCCTAAGGCCCAACAGCAAGAGGCTGGCTGTCCCTTCCTCAGTGGCAGTGGTTGTATCTCAAGAGAGGAATGTGTCAGTCCATCATGATCCTGTCACTGTGTCTCTCCAGAGTGACTTCAGCAGTGACAGCTTGTTTGGTTTTTTTTTTTCCCCACAGACTTTTCACCCTATTGTAGGCCAAACTCTTCAGGCAAAAACAAAACAGCTTTGTGCTTTTTTGTTTTTGAATCCTTTTTTTGTTGGGTTTTTTTTTTTTTTTTTTTAGGTTTTTGGAGTTTTTTAGCAATAAGGCATTAAATGTTATACAGCAGAGAGAGATGGGTTTATTTTAAGGTGCTTTAGACATAAAGGTCACAAAGCATGGCACTAGCCTTTCCTCACACAGCTTAAGCCAGAGTTTGCCTGTGAGCAGTGGCTTGGTCTAATCTCCCATGCTATCAGCTCCCCTTCTCCTGACACCTTCTAAGGCTGGTAGAGCCACAGAGACAGGAACCTACCTGGTCCAAACTGCAAAGAAATGGTGAATATGCAAAAAAAAAGGTGTCAAAAAGTATACAACAGCAATCAATTCACTTTGAAGTGGATATTCCAGAGCAAATGATAATAATTAAGTCACAGTTCAACGGGTTTACTAAAATAGCTTTTCTCCATGGGAAGCAGATATCACCATGTCCTCTCCTGGCATGTGGCACCTCTAGAGCTCACCTGAAAACTTTTCTCATTTCATATCTCTCTTCCTGAAGCATTAAAGTGCTTCCTTAGCTTAAAGTGCCCTCCTCATTTGAAGGTCCTTTCCTCTGTCTCTTTTCTTGTTTCCTTGTCAACCAGTTACACAGGCGATCCTGTAAGGGATTTACAGAAGACATCTGCTCTAGTGAAAGAAGCTTGAAGAGATGGCATAACATCTCAGTGGCTTCCCAGCTCCAGGTGCCTCCCATGACTGGTCTCCCCAGCTGCATCTCCCAGCACAGGAACTTGTTCCAGCACGGGAGCTTGTTCCAGCCTTGGGAAAGAAGGTGGTGTGAAATGCTGCTGGCCTGCGCAGCACCACGAGCACCCAGGTAGTTTGTTTGTGGTAGCAGCACATCACATTGTCACTGTGATCTCTTCCCTGACTGTTGCTTAAAGACTCTACACACCTGAGTAAGTGCTCCACAGGCTCATCTGATACAGTGCACAATGCAGCTGGCAGATGTGGCTTTGAATCATTGGCTTGTTTGCTACCGAACCCTCCCCATGTACCTCCTGCATCCTTTTAATGGAAAACATTAGCTTTCAGGAGAACGCATAAGATGGTCATGTATCAGCCCACAGGGGACGGGACTCTGCTCTGCTCCCCGGCAAGTGAATCAGACTTGCGAATGAGTGGGCTTCGTCTTTCCAGCTTCCACTTTCCCAGTCATGGCCTGTTCTTGTGTTCCTTGCTTACATTAAATTCCCACACTGAGCCCTTCTTGTGTTATTTAGCCTGAGATTTTCTCCCCTTTCTTTTCCCTCCCTCCCCTCCGCCCCCCGCATCCTCTGTACAACAGAGCTGGCCACACAGCAACAGAGGAAATGAACAACATCTGGTGAGACTGATTCCTCGTTCTTGTAAGCAGTGTAAGCGAACAGCTGTGTTAGGCATTTCATCCAGCTCTGGAATAGAAAAGAAATCAATCATGCATTCCCCTTTACCACACCTCCTCATTCTGGCATCTGCACCGGTCCTGCAAGATAATTGCCTGGTTCACTTTCCTGAAAATATACTGGAATCCCACCCTTTGTACAGAGGACACGCCTTGATGCAAATACGATTCTTTTAAAATGCAGGAGAGTTCAAAAAAAAAAACCAAACAGAGCACTTAAGCGCATGTCTGCCTTAAAGACAAGGAGTTCATTGGATTTAATAAAATGATACATGAGCTTACGTGTGGGTTGAAAAAATGGGTTGTTGGGGGGTTTTTTTGCGCATTTAGGTGCCTAATCATTATTGTATCCTACGGCCCTTGGTATGACCTAGGCACTTAGAAAAGCCACTTTTAGGCACAGACTTGAGTTGTACCGTTATGCCTAATGATGCCATAACGGTGGCAACATATCTTTGTTGGACTGAAACCTGACTGCGGACCGCTCTGGAAATCAGAGCATGGGGACAGACGAGATCCAAGGCAGTAGCGGCCACAGGATGAGCAGCAGACATAGCAAGAGAAGGGCAATTTTCTAATAACTTATGGGTCCCTGAGCCAGCTTTGGAGTTAAGGATTAATCTCTTCTTTTGAGCGTTTCTGCTGACACTGCCAAGGAGCTGCCAACTATCTTCATTCGCCTGGGCAGTCTTTGTGATGCAGACGTCTGACCACTAACAAGTCTTCAGTAATAAATACTGTCCCACAACCTCAGCTGTGACCACAAAAAGCATAGAGCAGCTCATCAAGGAGGATCCAAAGGTAGAAGAGAGTCTGGGACAGCCAAGCACTGGGCGACTTGCCCTGTCTGTCTCACAGCTGCTCATGTAGATGGTCTCATGGATAAACCAGCTGCAAAGAGCCACAAGCAGGGAGCATCTTCATCTGTCCCCTGGGGTGCCGTTCACAGGCATCCTGGTTTTGACTCAATTTCATTTGGATTCTGGCAAAAAATAAGATGACAGCAGTCTAGAAAAAGAAGCTTGTTTATCATCAATATGGACAGGTATTTGGTCTATAATCACAGCCAAAGCTTTTACCCCTCTGGTAGATCAACTGTGCAGGCTGCATGCTGGACTTTTCTGCACAGATTTAAGCAGCCTGTGTTCTTGCTGTCCACCTGCTTTCCTAGGAGCACTTCCGAGTAGTGATACCCACCTCCAGGGCTCCCGAGATGTTTCCTGAGGGCTCTATAGGATTAGTCATGACCACAAGCAACTGAAAAGCAAAGCATGATGCTGAGGACAGCAATGTATGATAGTGCATGTGGCACACCATCTTGCAGTTTTGCTAACACTAGAAACAGCTAACTTAAGAAAACAAGGAAGTAAAAAGAACGCTTTCTTTTTTTCTTTTACCTCAGGTACTGGCACAGGTGTCTCATGCCCACCGTGAATTTTCTAGCGCCTCTGCACTGACTTTCATCCTGAAAATCTGAGCACAAAAGTCCTATGAAGTAAAATGTGGGACATACTGTGTCTTCCTTTTTGCCAGCTGTATGTACATGAAAATACACAAACCAGTGAGATTCACTACTGTAAAGTGGAATGGAGAATTTGGAAGCAGAGGGAGAAAGCAACCTCTGTTGAGAGGTTAAGAGAAAGTGGGAAGCAGCCAATAAAAGACATATGTAATCAAGGGAAGCAAGCTAGGGCTTTGCTTGGGGTTGAAGATTTTCCAATAAGCAGTGTAACAGAACAGATTTATGATTTCGCCGTAAAGTTGCATGATACCATTTAATGAATTAAACATTCGCATACGGGTTCAGAGAAAATATTACTGACTGGGAGAGCATAAAAGCGTTGGGACATTCTTCACGTTTATTACTCATGAAAAGCTAAAGAAAGAAAGCAATCACAATAGCAATGAAATGTACTTTTCCACCCACATAGCATCTGATCAAATATTCACAGATGGAATTTATATGGGGGTTTATGGTAGTTTTTTTAAGCTGCAGTTGTAAGTTAGGTTCTGTTAAAATCCAAATATACACATATATCTTAGGTATTTATAGGAGTCCTATTACCATAATAATTGAGCACTTCACCTTTTTTAATGTATTTATCCTCACACCATCCTTGGAAGGGAGGATGGGCTACCATTCCTGATGCTGAGATGGGAACTGAGACACAAGAGAGACTATGGACAATAAAGTGCCTTAGCTGCCTTCTGTTTGGATATTGCGATGCCTAGAAATTAGGCATTTGGCCACACTGGAATGCTGAAAAGAGCCAAAGCTAGACAGCTTCCTAACCAGTCAATAGGAAAGGCTACATGCCCCCTTGGGCAGAGCAATGAGAACTATCTAAAATAAAACTTAATTCCCTGGGACATTCACATTTTGGAACACTCTGCCAAAATGAGATTCCTGCCATCCAGCAGAAGTCAAGTAAAACGCAGCTGATGAAAATACAGATCTAGAAACCAGATGATTTTTTTTTGACCGCTTGAGCATGGTATTTGCAGATCACAAAGATCCCTCAGGTCTTAAATTCTGCCTAAGTTGCCTCTGTGAATTCTGCCTTAAGACCCTCACTGCAGGGGCGTGGGGAAGGCTGTGATAAACTCGCTGTCTCACAGGAGCAGCAACAGCCCCATCAAATAGAAGCGAAAATGCTCTGAGATTACTGTTATGCTCCATTGCCTTTGGTCCCACACCATCACGCCGGTGCCTTCATCCCACCAGCACTCAGCTGTGCAGGGAACGGCTCACCTGAGTGATCAAACTCTGCTCAATCACATACCTAAGTGTTTTCCACTCTGACACCCAGCCTGAAGAGGTCCCTGATGAAATACATCTATAGAAGTTGCAAGATTGATATTTCTGAGGTCACTGAGCAGGAGCAAATAACTCTCCTTTTGCAGCTTCCAAACCCTTGCTTGTTGTTTGCACTCATGTCGCTGACATGAAAGCATCTCATTTAAGCATCTGTGATATAACAGTAAGGCAGGGGAATCTTGCATAATGTGGGCTAGTCTGTATATGTCTGAGACCTGGGAAGGGTTGTTCAGTTGGGTTCACACAAAGATGGTTTTCAATTCAGATTCAATGTGCTGGCACATTGCCAAAGGCATTCTGCCTGCAAATTTTGCTCAGAAAGACAGAAATACATAATCTCACTGGGAAATACAACCCAAAGCATCCAAAACAGTAACTGGCTCATAGCAATATGGTCAGAAAATAGAAATAGGCCAGAACTACATTTGCTTCAGACATGGTAGGAAATAATTAAAAAATTAGCATCGGTGTTGTGGTCAGTTTGGAAATTGGGGTAGATTTGACACCATAACTGTGTTGAAAACATTAAAAAGACTTTTCTCACTCTTCTCCCATCCCCACTTCTAAAGGATGACTCAGAACTGCTCAACCTCCAAGATTTTAGAAGATATACACGTTACCTAAATCCACTTTGACAGCCAGAGATTAAAGTATATCTCTAATAAACAAATAAGTTCCATCTAGTTCCCAGTTACCAAACGGAAAGGAAGCTATATAGCAAAATCCTCAAAAACACACAGGCATCTGGCTTGAGCACTGTATTCATTCCTCCCAAAACACAGTCACTGCTGGGCACGTAATACCGAGGGATACACACTCGCACACCAGGCGTCAGTACCGGAACGTGCTACATGCCTTCAGCTGTCAGTGAGCTCAGCAATAGGTGACACTGGCCTCATCCCTGCAGGCTGTGACTTTTGCAGGACACTGCTTCCGAGACTGCCTGGTCTTTTCCAGCATCATCAGCCCAGCAAAATCCTGGACCTCGGGCTGTCGATTCATGGCATCGTGCTCAAACATGGACAGTTAGAGCAGGTACCCCCCTCAACTGCCCATTCTGCTCGTTTTCTAGAGACTGCTGCACTGCAGTAGGTACAGTCAAAGTGTATGAGATGCAGTTCCCACACCATCATCTACAACCTGCGTAGTTTCAACAGAGTAAGATGCAAATGGCCATAGTCCAAAAGTTACTTCATATGCAATTCAGCTTCCTTGCAAAGGAAAGGAACAACCTCTGGGAGGGGGGAGGAAGAAAATACTGGGGAAGGCAATTCTCTCTGCCACCTAGGTTTTATCTTCCCATCCTTGTGAATCAACATCCTTAGGAAAAAATGCATTTGGAACTTTGAACCATCCTACTAAAACATCCCATGTGTTACTTTTTCAGCAGTGTGTTTCAGTGCATTATTGGTGTCATCTTATTTGTTATTTTAATTTTAAAAAACATTTCATTTAAAATGAGTAAAGAAAAAAACCCTCAGGCTCTTTTTTTTGTTCATTGTTTCTAGACTGAAGTTGCAATATATAAAAATCAGTTCAGCTGTTTTTTGTCATTACTAGAAATAAAATAATGACTTAATGACTTACTATCACATGGCATTCAGATTACAAAAGCAGCACCACATAAAATCCAATGCAGCACATATTAAATGGATTAAAATTGAACTAGATTTCTAATAGTGACTGTATGATGTGGTTACTTGAAATAGCTAGGGATTAGACTCAGTGACCCAGGAGGTCTCTTCCAGAGTTACACTCCTAAAAAGCAATTGTTAACGGGGAATCATCATCAAAGGAGGGGTATTTTCTGTGGGTCCTACAGAGATCTCCTTTTGTCCAACATTATTCAACATCTTTAGCCAGGATGGTGAAGTTTTCAGAGGACACAAACATTTGGAGAACAGTAAACAATAATGGGAACGGGTCAATTGTGCTCACAGCTTGGTAAACTGCGTTATTTTGAACGTCACTCTGCAGTGAAATGCAGTATTCTTACATCTAAGACAAAGTCACTCTTAGAGCGTACTCAGAAGTAGGCACTGCCAAAACCCCTGTATAATATCTTGTAAAACAGAAGATACAATGCTTGGTTATACAAAGCACATGCTGTGCCAAAGTGAAATGTAATTATTACCTCTGCATACACTGCTGGTGAGTCCATTACTCAAATAACATGTACAGTCCAGGGAGGTAGCTGAAACAGTGAAAACGGATCAGAAAAAGGCTACAGAAATTATTTTATGTCTGGAAAATCTGCCTTAAAACAGAAGACTTTAGAAGTTCAGCCTCTTTAACTTCTCTGAGAAAAAGTTGAGAGGCAATGAAATCACAGTCTCTATTTGGGGAATGGAAAATATTTTTGACAATAAAAAGTTGCCTGGTTTAGCAGGCAAAAGGCATGCAATTTCTGGCCAGCTAGAATTTGAAATTAGATTCAGGTGAGATAAAATATACATTTTTAATAATGAGTTCAGATAATCACTGAAACAACTTGCCAAAGGAAGTGGTAGATTTGTAAATCTCATGGAGTTTAAAGGCCAGGTATCTTCCATAATGGCATGACCTGGCTGAAGGAAGCATTCACGCTGATACGGGACCTTGCTGAGAAGCAGCAGCACAGGAGATCAAAGCCCCTTTACAGATTTTAAAACCTGTGAAGAAAGCTAATCTGCCCACTTTTACAGACCGTCACACACAGCCTCTTGGTCACAATGTAGAGTGTCTCAGGATTCTCTCCATCCAAAAGGCACATTTATTTTGACTTCAGTGAGCCGCATATTAGGCCTTTATTCTTTCTAAACCTTTCCATTATTTAAGTCCTGTTTTCATATCTTCTTTTAATCCAACGATTCCTTCTTGCCTTCCCATAAAGTTGTCATTTCCTTCAGATGCTCAGACTGATGAAAGAGCCATACTGAAATAAAAGCTAAATGAGGTGAAAATATATCCCATAAAACCCCCCATTAAGGAGTTTACGGAGAGATTTCCTACTCCTCTGGCTCAGATAGCCATATTTTATTCCTTCTAGGAAACAGAAAACCCTTAATCCCATAAGAATGCAGCCAGAATCAAAGAGCAAGAGGAGGCATTAGGTTGCAAGAAAAGGAGGGGGGAAAGAAAGAAGAATTTTATAGTCAGCCCTTCAACACAGTGTGAATGAATGGGCTATCACCACAGCTACTGCGTGGAGCACAGGCACCAAGCGGAGAGGGTATAGGAGAAAAATATGATAAACTGGAAATCTGCACAAAGCCCACGGTCAGATAGCACTGGGTTAACGCAGTGTAATAGGCTGTTGAGTGCTTGATGAGCCAGACGCAGTTAGGAGAAATGTCTATTAGAGGAAAAGAACAGAGAGAGAAGAAAGGCATGAAATGTTTGTGTTCGGTCATGATTAATTAAGAAATTGAGAGAAACAGTAAATTTTGTAGTTTCTCATCCCTTACACAAGAAACTGATTCTTCTTCAGAGCAAAATACATTCTGTCCCCAACCAGTTCTCAGGTTATTTCTTCCCCTGTCTTGTCTGTTTGTTTGTTTTGTGTGTGTGTGAGAGTGTTTATGCTTCAGTATTACAAGTTGAGTTGGTCAACGATCAAACAAGACCAGCCACCACTCAATATAACATCCCAGACTATGGAAAACCGGTATTTTGTGAAAGGTGCCTGATATAAATGCCACATCCTTTTCTCAGTCTGCTCAAGCAGTTACATGCCTTTGTGAGTTATTTATTTTCCATTTTTGATCAGGGTATTTTATGTGTTTTGATTTTTTATTTTTATGTATTAATTCATGTGAGGTAAATAAAATTCTTTCACTTACACCTTTCTGGTCTTCTCAAGTTAGTAAGAGACAGAGAGATTAAACTTGTATCTGTATTTTAGTGTATCAGCACTGCACTAGATGATAGATGCAGCTTTTTCTGGACATATTAATATGTTTCTGGAACAAACCCTGCCTGAACCTCTGGCACCTTCTGTAAAAGCCAAGTCAGGCACTGTACAACTCAGCATCACTCAGGATTTGGGCTTGTATCATTTCAATTACTTTTCCCTAAAAAGGAGTCCTCATTATTTTTGCAATTTTTCTTGTCTTCATTGTTGTCAAATTGCTTCTAAGAGATGAACACATGGAATTCATTGAGCATACAACAAAACGCACATTCAATTAGATACTGACTGTCTTGAGGGATAACTGCAACAAAATGCGGCCAAGGGGAAAAACAGTTCCTGGGTTATGGTACAGTGACCCAAGTGTTGTGGGCAGAGGGGAATGTTGCATAATCAAAACAACAATGAGGCGAGCATGAGGAACAGCACTGTCTTCTCCACGCCCTGCCATCACAGCACTGTTCCTGGAACCGGCCTTGTGAGAAAGTTTCTTTGAAAATCAAACCCCCAAATTTTCAAATTGCCTTCAGCTGTATGGACCACAGATTCACCTGAACTGAGTCTGGCTAGTTCTCTGCCATGAGTATGACATGTCTTTTCACTCAATCCTCCACATCCACCACACCAGTCAGAGGCCAGCAAAGCAAACTGTCATCTGATAAGTTTGATTCCTTAAGAAACCATGCAGTTTGCACATGATATCTGCACTGAGCAGATAAACATACTGTAACTTCTAGTGCAGCCTTGAAGTTATCTGTCTTTGGCTGTTTATCCACTCTAAGCTATTTGTCTGGACTCTGTCTAGTCATAGGAGAAAGATTCGTATTAGAGCAACTCATAGAAACCAACAGAGGTCTCACAGTTGACTGCGAGATGACTGTCTTGCTCCTTTGATGACATATGGGGACCGAATGTGCAGATGGCCATGTTAGATGGACTGAATCACATCCTTACTTTCTGACTTCAGAGGACAGTTTTCAATGGATGTGACAGAAAGCCTACTGAAATCCACTTTATTGACTTAACTTGGCTTTTAAACAGAGTAAACATGAGCTCAGAGCATGAAGAAGGATGCTTATCCTCTGTAAGACCATCAAGACCTGTATCCTTCCCTGTCTTCATTGGTTATTGAAGGGGTCTAAAAAGTTACTATGCTCCTAAATAAGACACCTCACTTGAATGACTGAAATGAGGCGGACTAAATCTCTGCTTTCGTGATGTTCTCGGCAGTTATTTCTTTGCAGCATCTGGATCTGTCAGCTGTAAAAATTCTGCAGTATATATCCTGACCAAAACCTCAGCCTTTTGCCTGTTTTTGCGGAGATACATTCTCCACCTGAAACTGAAATAGCACAGGTGAGCATCAGGAGTGTCACTAAAGCTCACACACCTTAAGTGTATTTTCTTCCTTATTATCTTCCTCCAACTCACATTTAATCCTTTCCTTTCCTCTGACACTTTCTAACTCTTTGCATCGTGAAGTTCCCATGCCACAGTCCTTCCCGCTCTCTCCTTTACCATGCCTACAGGAGTTTACATTCAAGATTGTAGACTTGTTATGCTGTGGCCTGAACCACAAAACAATCATAAGTCATGTTTTATATTAAATACACCAATTTCGTAGAATTCACTCTCACTTTCAGTATTTCTCTACAGAGAATCTTCTTTGGGAAGATATATATAATTTTCCTTTTCTCCTTCCTGGCTTAATATCATGGTTGAAAAAAACCTACCAATTTCCTTTCTTTCCCTTCATAATATCATCGAATCATAGAATAGTTTGGGTTGGAAGGGACCTTTAATGGTCATCTGGTCCAACCCCCCCTGCAATGAGCAGGGACATCTTCAAGTAGATCAGGCAGATCTGGACCAAAGCAAGCAGCATCAAGAAGAAAGCTCCCTTCTGAAAACAGTTGAGAGTAACCCATACAGCATATTTACTTGCTTTAGCAACTCAGGAACAGGACTATTCTATCTCAAGAATGTTTTGGGGTACTGTTTTGGTCTCATTTTGGGATAAGAGCATGGTCTAATTCCAAGTAATTATGAGTTACTCACAAACACGTCTCTGCTCACAATATTGTGTGACCAGACCTGGTCTTTGAAGGTTTTGCATATGCCTACCAGTGCTCCAATGTTCAACTCCAAAATAAAGGACTCTGCTGAAACTGTCATCTACTGGACAAGTATTCGACATTCCCATATACTTTAACACAGGTTTTACAGCATGGGAATATACTTTTCACTGACATACCGATCTCTCCTATCTCTCCACCATGCAGCCTCCATGGATCCAAGTCATAAAGCTGGAACACTTTGAGGATAACCCCATGAAGGAGGTGAGTGAAATCCCTTTCCCTGCTGCAGATTCACCATTGGAGTCAGCAAAGCCTTCCCATCCTGTTTCCCAGAGGGAAGCTTTGGTCTCTCCATCACTCAACTCCACAAACCTGGAACAATGCCAAGGATATCCAGCCAAAGGAGGGGAATGTAGTTTCCTACCACAAGAAACAGAGCTGCCGGTGCAGATGTTTAATGTGTACTCTTCTCTGCAGATCTGTGCTAACTAGGGATGCACAACTCAGTTTACATCAAAGAACCGATGCGAACTTTCATCCACAATTCAAACTACATACTAGTCCAAAAATCATGGGGAAATGTGGACCAGCAGCAAATACCTTGGCGTTGGGCACAGCTTTGTGTTACTCCAGTGCTAATTTTACTTACTACTTACATCATACTGTACAAGCCATTTCAAGGAGTGCCTTAAAACTAATGCTAAAACATTACAGAACAAGAGTGACATGGGGGATAGAAGTCAACCGTGCACTAGAGCAGCCTCGTTCCACAGCCAGACGTACAACACGAGTGGTTTGCTCATATGTGTAAGTTACCAGCAACACCTTCTTCAGTAAGGCTAAGGCCCAAACTCCTGCAATGAGCTCCACAATTCAGCCTCTTCCTCTTTAAAAGAAATCATATAGGTAAGCGTTGCTCACACCGGTTGCAGCACATATTCCTGTATTTCAGTTTAAATACACTCATTGAGATGCGTGACTGCTTCTTTTGCTCATGCACTATGTCTGTGAGTTCATGTGACACTTGTAGCTTTTAAAGTAACACTTGCTAAGCTGCTGTGACATTAACCTATTTGATGAGTTCAAACAACCTCTGATCATTTATTCATAAAAATCTCAGTTTGGGGCTCCAAACATCTGGTCACAGAAATACAATTATTCACAAAAAGCACATCAAGAAGTCAGGAAACGCCCAGACTGATTTCTGGTTAAGCATACCAGTTGGTACAGGACTGTTTTTCTTTTCAGCTGTCCAAATCAGGTGCTATCACCTTTTTTTACATACCCAGAATCACATGCCGTGAGACAAGCCAATTTTTTCTGAAATTAGCTAACACATTAAATTATAAATAGGTATAGCTGAGTGAGTCCAACACACTTGTTGCCTTCTGCTCAGAGTTTGACCCTTAAGAACAAGGAACAAATGTCCTAAAACATCACAGCTAGATCCATTGAAGGGTCATTTAGCAGATCCTTTACATCCATTGAAGTGAATTTTATGAAGCGTATGAAAATCTATGTATTAAAATCAGTTGTCTCCGAACAAGTTTTTTAGAAATTCTTGCATTTTTGGCCTGTGCAATCACTTTTTCTTGCAGAGCAAGGATACTTAATTCAAATTCCAGTGCCTGCTGATGCTGGGGAACCAGCACTTCTTCAGTTATCTTTTCATCCTTTTGTAATTTTGCATCAAGCATCAAGTTTTAAACAAATCCTTCACTACCACATCCTGCTCACCACCACCGATAAGCATGGATACTATGGATACTAGGTGTAAAATTGTTCTGAAGGACAGAAATTGTCCTTCTCCCATCATACTCCATCCTTTTCCCACCAGCACTGGATGCAAACCACTGTGAATTAACATGCTTTCCTCCCTTTGAGTTGACTGATAAAATGGAATCAGACAAATGAATTTTTGGTCCCCACTGATCTTTGAGTGCACTGTGTTATGACAGGGTGTGAGGTGACATGTCAGATAATGTATTGTGTCACACTCCCCGACTATTTGATGCCATTTAATGTAATGCATCCTGGCATGCCGTGATGGGATGACACAAAATGAGAAAGAAGCCAAACTGGAAATACCAATTACCCACTCTTAACCCTGAGGCAGTAGAGGAAAAATATGCCTGTGTCTGCGTGACCCTTGCTCTGCTTATTGCCTAAGCTTCATAATTCAGGGAGTTTGTTTCGGGTACTCCTCAGTCCAAGGTCATTACTAACCATTCAGATGGCCAAAGTGTCTGTAACCCTCCACTTCATCGGAAACCCAGGAGAAACAGTGGAGAAATCAACTGAAAAAAAAATGTGAATCACTGTTCCCAGTGTCAAGTCGAGCTGATATTTTGTGTCTAATGAGCTGCAAAGCCACAATGTGTAAGGAATAAAGAAAAGGCAGGAGATAGCAGGGAGAAGGGAGGTCGCACTGGCAGGGAGGCAGAGCTGAAGATCAGGCTTACATCCAAAGGCTGCACAGCCAGCCAGGGTCGAGGCTTGTGAGCTGTCTAGCAGAGTAGAAACCAACAGGACGTAAGTATAACGTACCCTATTCTGCTGCAGGTCAGTCCTGGGAGAAGGTTACTCTCCCAGCCTACCCCAAGTAGGTCACTGTCTCCTTTCTCTCCACCTGAAGTCACTACTCCTCTGATCTACCAACCAACCTGATCGGGTAACTACTCCTTAAACCGGTCCACCCAAATGATTCAAGTCAAAGCACAGCCTCCTGTTTGACCCCTTGAGCACTGGATGGGGGTTACAGCTCCACATGTGGGTATGTTGGCAGGTTGGAGGGAGAGATAACCACCCAGCAGAGAGGCAGGGGTGACCCCACGGTCACAACACACGTGGCCAGTATGACCAAAAGTGCCCAAAATACTTCTGGCTACTGGCACAAATAGTGTGATGCAGAGTCATGGTTTCATGACAGCTGAGCTTAATACCACAGACAAGGTAGAAGTCAGAAGGTTTCAGCAGTTTTCCTTCTCAAAATCACCTTCTGACTTCATACCTTCATCCACCTCCAACATATATTTCTAAGAGCAACAATTTCCACCCACATATCTAGATCCCAAATTCCAAATACATCACAGCAGGAATGAGTTCAGGTCAAGTTTACTGCTTCTGCTTGATCCAAATACAATTTACCCTGTATCCCTTCATCAGTCTGTATGAGGCAGTGCCAGTCTCAATGGCCAGTCTTTTCTCACCCCAGTTTTCTTTTTTCCCCCATAACTAGTTCCTGGGAAAAAATACCTGTGCAGTCCCACTGTCTGTGTCTTCATGTGTTAGTGCCAATATGTATGGTTGCATGTGCCATGCCATTATTTGCCCATCACTTTCCCAACCCATTATGATGAGTTGGCTGAAGACACTTGATTCTTCAGATTTTCTAATGGAAAGAAAGGAAGTAAAATATTTTGGTATGATGCAAAACACTTGTCATACAAATCCTGCCCTCAACATATACTGAAAAGTCTGAAAGAAAATTTGTAAACCTATTCATAATAGACTTCAAAAAACCCCAAGAAAACGAAACACCCACCATGATTCAAACCAAAATTATACCTCCCTGAATAATATCATAAAGATACAAGATGTGCATTCAGAATATATGTCAGAGGATGGCTTGGTCTGCTCCCACACAGGATTGCAGCACTCCGGAAAGACACTGTTTAATGGTATGTTTTCATTAATTACACCCATGGTTGAAGAAACATTATCCTAGCTGTAGAAAAATGTTTTCATGACATTGTGAGAAAGATGGAGAAATGTTCCAGAGTGCTTTCTGTTAGAAGTGACAACAAGCACATCTTGTTATAACATTTAACAGCTGGCAACTATGAATATGATATGGCAGATCATAACTACGCTGGACTTACATAGACTAATAAATTCTACGTTGTTCACAGCCAAGCAAAATTGGGAGATTCCTTAAGGCAAAGGTGAGGGAAACACAGATTTAGAAAAAGATTAATTTCTTTTGTTGGACTGTATACTGTAGAATCGTAGAATCATAGAGTCTTTGGGTTGGAAGGGACCTTTAAAGGTCATCTAGTCCAACCCCCCTGCAATGAGCAGGGACATTTTCAACTCGATCAGGTTGCTCAGAGCCCCGTCCAACCTGACCTTGAATGCTCCCAGGGATGGGGCATCTTCCACCTCTCTGGGCAACCTGTGCCAGTGTTTCACCACCCTCATTGTCAAAAATTTCTTCCTGATATCTAGTCTAAATCTACCCTCTTCTAGCTTAAAACCATGACCCCTTGTCCTATTGCTACAGGCCCTGCTAAAAAGTCTCTCCCCATCTTTCTTATGGGCACCTTTTAAGTACTGGAAGGCTGCAGTAAGGTCTCCCTGCAGCCTTCTCTTCTCCAGGCTGAACAACCCCAACTCTCTCATCCTGTCCTCATCAGAGAGGTGTTCCATCCCTCTGATCATTTTTGTGGCCAATGTATTTATTATCTATCTTTCATCTACTTTATTTGTACTTCTCTTTTAAACATAAGCTCCCTGTTTGTAAAAGAGAAAAAGCCTAGCCAGTCTCCAACAGAGTGGGAAAACTGAACAGATTGCAAAATCAGACTGTGTAATTGCCAGAAGAAAAGTGCTAAAATGATGCAATCAAATTCCAACTGGATGGAATACTGAAAAAAAAGTAATAAAAAAAAAATTAGACATCTGAAACTGTTGCACCAAATCAATGTGGCAACTGCGGGATTTAAGATAAAATCTCTGTGTTAGGTCCTGAACAAATGATTGTGAGCAGGAATTTGGACATGAAACACTGTCAGTTCAGACAGAGACGCAGACTAAGCCCCATGAGTAACACAGCTCAAAGATGCAGGATTTTTCAGACACAGTGATGACAGGGAGGTTTTTTGAAACTCAACGTATTCAACACTTGTTCAACCCTTGAGACAGTCCTGCACAGAAGCAAAGCATGTTTAGGACTGCAGTGGATGCTAACAGAGAAATGAGTTTCCTAGAGGCAACAAATTGGGCAGCCATGGGATAATCACAGAATCCACCTTCACCCAAAGCAAAGCATATAGAGTTGAGCTGGTCCTGCTGACCTCCAGTAAGTCACATCTCTGCACCAAGTAATAAATAACCTCATTCAACACTGCCTCATTTCTGACTCCTCATCCTGTAGTCTCTGAAAAATGCCAGCATAGCCCTAGCAATCATCAATGCAGCATGCTTTTCTGTTAAAGCATACATGTATACCTTAGAAATGTGTACATACTGACATATATATACACAAGTAATTCTCTATAAATAGAATAAAGAGGTGAAACACGCCTCACCTACCTCAACCTCTCTCTGAATGAGTTTAATATATTTATGAGTATTTCTAGTTCATTTTTCCTTTTGACTCCAGACCTGCCCGTGTTGTCATTCTCCTACAGTTTAAGTGGAACAACCTTATGTTCAACACTTAAATTTCACGCTTTATAGGCTATACAAAACACTGTTAAGTCTTAAAGGACAGCCACTATAAGAACAAGAACAGTCATAATGATTCCACAGGAGCCTCCCAATTGCCTTACGTTCTTATTTTATTGCAGTAAAACTTTGCAAGTTTAAGTCATTCCTCTCTTAACAAATTGGTAACTGTGGGTAAACAAAATGCTTAAACAGTTTGAATAGTGATCAAAATCTCAGACCTACCAATGACTACATTTGTGTTGTCAGAGAAGTGTTCGTATGATATGAAACTAAAATTCTACCATTCAAAAGTCAAGCATAAAAACAAAGAAAAAACATTTGTTGGTTTGCTAAGGAACCTGTGGACATTAAAATATCCTGGCAACTACTTCTTATGAGCACATTCTCCCTTGAAAATTCTTTCCTCTACTGCTCAGCACTTGACTTCTTGTCATAGACAAGGTTCATCAACGTCCAGCTCAAAAAACTACACTTAGCGTTGTAGTAACATTGCTCACATAAGTTAGAAGACTGAACTTTGCTCATGGGGTAATGACCTGCATTTAATGGGTAGGAGATGCCAGACATGGTCTCAATATCTGTAGCCAGAATGGCTCTTACAGAGCACGACACCTACATTCATGCTAGCACTGCTGCTGGGGCTTCAGCAGAAAGGAACATACAAGTTAGCGTAGAAGAGCCATAGTCTTATCAAGGGCCTTTTCCAGTCTGTAGTTCAATGTCACTAATCCAATACCTGCTTCCAAGTTTTCTGCTGGTAGAACGTTTTTTAAAGGCTTGAATTTCTTATAAACCAATCCATATTCCTCTCGGTTTAAATCAGAGGCACCATGTGAAAAACAATATGTCACCCATATACCAGATATTATAGATGAAAGGGTCTCAACCAATTGATTTGAAAAATCTAATCCCAAAGTTTATATTTCTTCCTAACTTGGTTCCTTAAATAAATAAGGTTTAGGATAACAATATTTTCTGTCAGACAGTCCTTCACGAATAGCTTGAATGTGTCATAGAATCATAGAATCATGGAATAGTTGGAGTTGGAAAGGACCTTTAAAGGTATTCCTGCAATGAGCAGGGCCATCTTCAACGAGATCAGGTTGCTCAGAGCCCTGTCCAATCTGACCTGGAATGTTCCCAGGGATGGGGCATCTACAATCTCTCTGGGAAACCTGTGCCAGGGTTTCACCACCCTCAGTGTGAAACATTTCTTCCTGATATCTAATCTAAATCTGCCCTCTTTTAGTTTAAAACCATGACCCCTTGTCCTATTGCAACAGGCTCTGCTAAGTCTGTCCCCGTCTTTCTTAGAAGCCCCCTCCAAGTACTGCAAGGCTGCAAGAAGGTCTCCCCAACCTTAGTCAATTCACTTCAATCAAATATGGCATCATAACAGAGATGCTGCATTCCTACAGATTTCCTGGATATAGGTAGCTGAGTAGGGGAGCAAGACTTCTTAATGACAGCAAGGTCAATAGGCATTCATTTATTTTAGGTACCAAGAATCCACAGAAATGGTACCACTCACGTCCTCCAATGAGTTCCTTACAAACAGGTAAGGAACTAGATTTCTCAAGTTTTACTGTTGGTAACTCTTCCCTCCCTCCATCAGGCAGTAAACAATACTGAGAAAGATAAAGAGGCAAACTCTCTTTTATGTTAACCCAAAGCAGAGCATCTCCCTTTTCAACTGAGTTTTATAAATAGAGGAAAAATAAGATCATGATTATAAGGCTCTTATTCACAATGACAAGCAGCTGTTAGGACGTGACTTTATGTGGCATTGCAGCTATCATTCAGCCTGACTGAAGGAAATAGCGCATCCCCTGGAATAAGGTATTACTCAATATTCAATCAAGTATCAGGTGCTGACCCATAAACTATCCTATGAACATCATGAGGTTTATATGGACAAAAATTTAAAGTAGTTCTAAATGAAGTCTTGAGTACTGTAGCCCCCAGACTTGGTAATTCCTATATGGAGTCCTATTACTTACAGATGAACTGCAACCTACCATGAGAAGTATTTTTATTTCAGAACTGTAAATAACCAGTCTTTATCTAATTATCACTGCAAGAACAAATAATACAATCTAAATTAAGAAACAGTAGACACAAAATATTATTATTCAAGGCAAGATTTCTATAGGTAACCCCACCTGAATAATTAACAGCACCATCTCTGGCCCTCAGGGTTTCAACAAACAGGCATATACAGGGGTACACAGAGCACCCTCTGACCCTGTTTTGCAAAACTAATGACTTGCTCAAGCAATGCACTGATGGAAATCCAGGCAACTCTGGGAAAAATGAAGAAGCAGCAGCTTCAATACTTTGATAAGATTCCAGAACTATAGTCTCCTAAGAGGATGACCTTCTTTACATTTGCAAGGGGTTCAGGGGAACTAGGTTACTCCAATACCCCTTATATACACTTCTTTGATGTCAGGTTTTGTTGCTGGATTGTTTTTACTTTCAAAGCAACATTGGGAGCTAGTCTGGGAAATGATGCTCTAATATTCCAGGAAGAAATGCAAGAAGTGAGAAGTCTTCCTCCTTTCATCCCCTGCAAAGCAGCTCACAAATCATATCATGGTGGCTTAAGCCCTCGAGTCCTGGGGACCCGTGGTCAGCCTTGCAGGCACTTTGCCAGCTGAGAAGTGCCATCTCTTTCAGCTCACCTGTGACTTTCTCCTACACAGAAATTTTGGCAGCATTTTAAGAAGTCAGCAAAAATATTCTGTTTCTTGGCTCTGACATAAAATGCAATCAGAGTATGCCAGGAAAAGCCCAGGAAAAATAGCTGAGAGGAACCACGACCCAGTGGAGCATGTCTATAAACCCAAATGGATCAACCATGCAGTCTCCCTCACGTTCACTAAGGCATTTGCAGAGGAAAGGTTTGTGAGAGAGAAAGTGACTGCAACTTTTCCTATACAATGGCACTCCTGCTACACTTATTTAAAAAAAAAATCACAGGTGGGAGTAGAGGGAGCCTCTGGAGCATGGAGAGTTCAGGTGAGAAAGGAGGAAAACATCCAACATAAAAAAAAACTTGTTTTAAAAGAATCTTTCAGCATGAGGTAAACAATAGCATGGCACTTTGTTCTATTTATTATTTGTACAGCAGTAGAACACAGAGGTCTTCAAGAACAAGGTCCTTTGTGTTAGGTTCCTCATACAAGCGCTGTAAGAGATACTACCTGTCAAAAAGCCTTTCTAAATAGACATGACAAATACGGGGAGAAAGCAAGCAGCAAAATTTTCTCCATGAGGAACTGAATAGAAATTTAAAAATTTACCCAAAGACATGACAGAAATCACTAGCAAGACACTGATATGATCCCAGCTCCTTGGTCACAGCGACTAGTAGATGACTACTGATACAGTAATCACCTGACCTAGCACATAAATCACAGGTTAACCCTCCCTGACTACAACTCACTCACTTACTCAGACCTCTAAAGCCTGTAAAAATGGAAGGTAAGCAAACAAAAATACACTCCAGGGCACTTAAAAAATCTGCGTTGTTTTTTTTTTTAGTTATGAACATTGTAAAAAATTATTAAGAAATACTGCCACTTAGTTCTAACAAAACCCACTTAAGCATGTTCTTAGACACCTTCTTAATTCCTACTGCTATGATCCCTGATTTCCTTCAACTATCAGCTCTTTAGGTGCTCACCAAATGTTCCTGCTTACTTGTTGTGTTACTCCAAATATTTCTGTCCCTTACCTAAAATCTGAGGGATCTGTCCACCTTTTTCAGATAACTAGTGCCATTGCAGTGGCTGGACTGACTGGTCTGAGGAAAGGAAGAATTACACCCTTGAAATACACTTTTCCAAAGGCAATAAGAGATCATGATAAGGACAGCCAAGCATTGGAACAGGCTGCTCAGAGAGGTTATGCTCTCTCCATCCTTGGAGGTTTTGAAAACCCAGCGGGATAAAGCTCTGAGCAACATTCTCTGATCTCATAGCTGACCCTTCTTTGAGTAGGAGGTTGGACAAGAAATTTCCTGAGGTCCCTTCCAACCTGGATTTATTGCAGATTATTAGCCCTACAGAAAGTGGATTCATATTTTGAAGATGCACCAAATTCTACAATGTGGTTCAGTTTAAACTATGTCTCAGTAGAAAAGACAGAAATAAAAGTGATTCTTCTGTCTACATGAATTTGACATTAGACGCTAAAATATCATTTGTGTTATTGATACGTGCAGTGGCGTTTCCAACAGCAGTCAGATAGCCTAATCACCTTCTAACGTTGATCTCAGGTATATAATTCTCAGTAGGAAGTTTGACAGCAGTGTGGTAACGGGGATGCTGAAACCTGATGTCCTGGCCCATCCTGGATCTTGTGCTCCCCTTGCAGTCTACCTGCTGCATCAACTCACACCACCCAGCAGAGCCACTTGAAGCATCTCAAAGCCCTAAGCGCTGTGCACGTAGACATGCATGGAGATCTCAGCTAAAATATGTATGATTTTTTGCACAAACTTGATGAACTGCAAAACACATGGGCAGTATAAACCCAGCTGCATCCTTTCAGTTGCCAGTCAGGGCCAGGCAAGGCAATATGCCACAAGCCCATAGTAGAAGGTAACATTGGTGTCTTGCCTTATACATATGAATTCATTTAGGCCAGACAGTCTTTGTCTTATCTATACAGTTTATAAAACACCTACTACAAAGGGTCTTGAATTTTGACTGGGCTCATTCATTAGTATTCAACATATCCCAAGAGTACTTAGCAGTTTTTAATTAGCAAAATTATTTTTATTACTTGTTACTGGACATTTATGTGTTATATTTGTTCAGATGCAGCATACTATTTGCCTCTGAAAAATTTAAATCTGTGTTGTCATCCCTAAATTATACGCACCAGTTGCACGGCACATTTGATTGATGAAGTATTTGCTGGATGATGCGCATAGACTCTGGTTGGGTTCATTACTTACACATAGGTTGACAACTTCAAACTTGACTCAAATCTATCCACACAACTCTGATTTCAGTTTGCTGAAATGTGAAACTATCATACTTTCCACTGGCACAGTTTAGTCTGATGTTGCTACATAATCGTTCTGCAGTACATTAAAAGAGAGAACATGGGCTGCCTCTGTGACAACCTTGACGTTATACCACTTCACAGAAGCCAGTAGCCCTATCAGGTACTAGTATCACCAAGGGCTTGGTGCACACAGCTGAGAAACAGTAGCTTCATTAGTTATCAGTGATCAGCTGAATTGTGGAGACTGTCCATATGATTGCTTATCTCTAGATATGTGGAAATATAATGTAACTTTAATGTTCTTTATCAAAGTTTAAGATAAGAGACTTGACCTTATCTTCAGGTCAAGAGCACATGCTCTGAGGGTTGTGGATAGGTACAGCAACACAGCTCATGCTTCAGTGGGTTCAATTGCCGTGTCTCCATTGCATGTTGGAGCCCTACGTATGCTTGATTTAAGCTGCTTGAGCCCATTGCCTGAGATCCCTGTGCAACGTGGGGATCTAGCTCTCCACAACTTCCAGTGTACCTATGCAAAATTACAAATACAAGCTTTGATTTTATAGGGACAGCAAGGGAACCTATAAACATAAAGACATTTCAAGAAAAACCTGTGACATCCCAAGAAAATAATGTTGTACAACTTGTTAAAATCTAATGACTATCTACGGTCAGGGGTCTGCAAAAAGTGTAACAGCAATTAGATCCACCGCTCTTTCTGTTCCCTTGAGCATCAAAAAACACATCAGATATGCAGCAACAGTTTTGTAATAGGAAGCAATAATTTCCGGCAATTTCCACATCAGCGTATTATATAATGAACACATTGATGTGGAACTGACCAACGACCAAGCCACAGAAGGATGTAACTTTGGCAAGTAGATTTATAACTCTCTTAAAAAAAAAAAAAAAAAAAAAAGAAAGCGGAAGAAAGAAAAATGGTGTTAGTTCCAATACGTTTTTTCAACTAGAAATCTTCCAAGCACTCTGCAAACATTGTGCAATGTAGTTCTACAAAGCTTCAAGAGGGACACTGAATGGGTACAAGCGTCCTTATTTCGTATTCGTGTGAAGTAAGGGGAGGATAGGAAGTTGTAAGGGACTAGAATGAGACTGCAGGAATTTGGATTCCTGTGCCAGCCCCACCAGAAACACCCAACAAGACATTAGGAAAGCTACTTTAGGCCAAAATTCAAAGACATTTAAAAAAATTTGGTTACCCAGTCAGATCTTCAAATGCTCCGTAGCTGGAGCTTATTGATTTTAAGGGAAGTTAGTGCAAAACCTTTTCAGGAATCTTTGGGGAAAAAAAATATGTCTCTGGCACCTCCTGAATCTGGCACTGGTGATTAGCCTCAGAGACTAGATGCACTCTTCATGTTATACGTATGCCAGCCTGAGGTCTTGCTAAGTTTGTGCTTAGATCTCTCTTTGTAAAGTAGAGTTGCTAATATTGTCTGCTTATTCACTTTGTCTAGGAGCTAAGCTTTCTGGAGGGTCAGTAACCTACATGTTTATTCCATGCCTAAAACAAACTCACAAAGGAATAATAATGCTATAAATAATTACTAATAATGTAATAATAAGAGGCAACATTAAAAAGGCAAGTTCTTTTTAATCTTTAAAGGCACAAACTGAACCTATGTTTATTTTCCAGCTCAGGTCATCACAGATCTCTCAAGGTGAAAGACGGCCTGAGTCAAAGAAGGGTTAGGGTTCATATATGTCCCCTTGTCTCTCCAGGAGAGGAAGGTTTCCCAGGATGGAGCACAGGAAGCCACAATCTTTGCAACCTCAATCTCACATGAAGTACAGTTTCATGTGATTGATAAACACATGCAAGAGTCCTGGTCCTCCTTGTAGGAAAATCAGTGGAAGCTCAGCCACTAATTTCAGTAGAAACCACCTGCAGACAAAGTAAAATATCATTAGCCCTGTGTTTTTTTCCCAGCAGTGACATCTACAGCCAGGACACGATGAACAGAAATACCGGCATATTGTATTTATCCTGAAATGACAGCATTGGGTTTGACAAGCGACAGACTGAACGCAACAAGTCTTTGATTCTGGCAGGCAGTTTCTTTCCAGAGTCCCGAAGGTTATGCAGACTAGGAGACAAGTATTTTTACATTCAGTCTGCAGAGTCAGGACTCCAGGGAAATTGTTTTGTTTTACTTTGAAGTCTTTGGAACATTAAATTTTACAGACATAGATTCACATCTGCTTCCACGCTTCTAAGACATTTACAGGTGATCTGACCTCTTTTCAGCCTCATTAAACTTACCAAATAATTGCAAGCAAACAATCAGACCTCTCTGAAGGAGAAAAGCGTCCAGACTGTGCAAGTAGGATGTATTCTTAATTGGCACATCCATGCACCACTGAGTATTGTTTGGGCTCATTGCCGCTATGTGATTTAACATAGCAGCCTGTACCTCCCCCTGTGTCTGATAGTAACGTGACAAGGGATTTTAAAATGTATGCATCTGGGAAACATAATAAAGTAAAAATACTGGGGATAAAGTGAGGGAGCAGCTGTATATTTATAGTAGGTTTTGTGTAAGCAGAGCAAATCACAATTCTACCTAAGTCTGAAATCACAGAATTGGGAAGAACGTGTTGCAAAGGGGGATTTGGATAAAAGTACATGGCTTTTACATCCAAAAGAACTTGTGGATGCTTAGACCCACTGAAAATCATAGAATGATAGAAAGGTTTGGATTGGAAGGGACATTCAAGGGTCATCTAGTCCAAACCTCCTGCCATGGGTAGGGACATCTTTCACTAGATCAGGTTGCTCAAAGTCCCATCCAACCTGACCTTGAACAATTCCAGGGAAATCAAGCCTAAATGTCTCAGAGAACTTGGAGGAATACAAAAACTGACCTTCCTTAGAGACAAACACAGACAGTTTGTTGCTTGGGACTTGACACAGCCACAGGGATTTATGCACAGAGGTGAAATCCAGGACTCTGTAAGTGTTCCCAGTTTAAACCAGTAAAACCAGTAAACATTTCTACACTCATGTTTCACTCCCATGCCATGCACAGCTCAGGAGGTGAGAGCAAAGGCTGTGCTGTGCCAGTTCTTGATTCTCTTGATTTCTCCAGAACATCCATCACATCCTTGGAAGAAAGAAGGAGCCTGCAGGAGAGGAGACACCTGAGTGATCAGGAAGCACCGGGTGAAAGGAAATCTTGGCAGTGCCTCTCCTCTCACTGTGACTCATGGACATATTGACCAAGGGAAGAATCTGCTCAAGTTATTTCAACTCTCCAAACTTTTTCCTTCTGGAGAGAATTTTCCATCAGCTCATTAAGCAAGCTCTGGTGGCAGTGCCTGAACAAATGTTTAGTGTGCCATGGTACTAAATTATCTTTCCATGGGCATAAGGGTTGATTTATAAAGCGTCTTTACAGTGGGCTAACACTTCAGAAGCAATCCAAAGGGAAAAGACCAGAACGTGCTTTGTGGGAACCGAAGGTACAGGGAATACCCTGGGAAAGTCTGGTTACACTCATGCTCTATGTTATTTCTAATTCTTCAGGGGATTTGGAGCAGAGTTAGTCACGTATTTTATTTTCTCTTTTTCAGCGAAAAAGATCTAAATATCATTGAAGTCAAAAGGAGTTTTCAGCACTTGATGGGTCCTGGACAGCAAGTAGCAGAACAAGGCTTTGTTTCAGGGGAGAGCCAGCAGACACTCACTGACAGTGATCAATGGGTCCCGAAGCAGAGAAAAGGGAAGATCGGGAACACTGATCTCATTTGGCATGCAGACGGCATCTCCGGTTCCCCACATGTCCAGCTCAGTGGCAGAGCGATGGGTAAAGGTCACCCTGGTGACCCCGGTCTGCGTAATGTCCCCATATGGTGCACTGACACACAGACCTGTGCAATGAGCTGTCAGAGGAGAAAAGACTGGACACTTCTTCACATTCAAATGGCACTGTCAAAAACTTCAGACAGAAACATGTATTTTCAGTCCTAAATCACACTGCTCAGCTCAGACCAAAAAAAGTTGGTGCTTGGAAGGCTTCTTGGGGTCTTCTTGTAGTAAAAAAACAAGGAACTCTGCACTAATACACCCATTAAAAAAAAAAAATCACAGCTGATACAGTAAGATTAATTGGATGAGATTATGCAGAAGCATAGCATCATTTATAAAGATTACTCTTAATAACTACAGAATTACTTCAGGAATGAGGTCCTTAATAGGGGTTGCTGAAATCATCTTGGAGAAGTCAATAACAATACAAATATCAATTTTTCAGTCACATAGCATAGTCAAGGAAACACTGCAGACACTAAAAGCTCTCTCATTACTCACTGGAGAAGACTCCGATGAATCCCTCAGTGGAAGCTGTTGATGATCTTTCGATCTGGTAAGCCAGGCCTGAGAAAGACCCCAGAGATTTTGCAGCCTGTGTGCAGCCAGGCTTTGTGCTCCAGATTTTGCAGTCCCCATCCGGTCCCTTACACCACAGACAGGACCAAACCCATGGAGCTCAGCCGTGGCAAACTGGACCCTCTCTTGGCCCCATCACTACGCTCCCCTTCCAGCCCCCGCATCGTTTCCACCACCAGGTATCCCATCACCTGAGTATCTAATACCTGTGAAACAATTCTGGAAAAGGACAGTAGGACACACGTGTAAGTGCCCTCTGTCCTGTCTCCTGTCAAAACATTTTTACTGTTACTAGTCACTGCCACTGAGAGCTGTGGCTGAGCGCAGGTGCCATGGGAGAAATCGCGCTGGGAGTCATGCAGATGCTTGACACGGACCTCCTGCCCATCTCCTTGTCTAGACGTGGGGAGGAGCATGTATCCCTCTGATGGCATTGTCCCTTTTTCTGATATTCCAGGCATGGAGACAGTCCTTGCTGCATCACCTCACAACATGTTCTGTGGTGGGTCATAGTGTTCATAGGATCTCCCGTCCTAGAAGGTATATGTATGGTGGGTGAGGTTTTGGGATTTCACAGTGAGACAGTGCTGGCAGGGAGAGGAGAAATGGGGGGTTCAGGGTACTTGGAAAACCCAGACTCCTCCCTCTGGATGTACCAAAGAGACCATGAAAAACCCTCTGGATGAGCAGGATCTGAAGATATACCTAGTGCCCATTTCTACCGGGGAACCTAGACCCACCTTGAAGCCCTGCCTGGCAGACGGCAGTGCCTGCACCTCCTGAAGGCTGGAGCTGCACTCCTGGTAGCACCAGCCAGGACATTTCTGCTGGAGGAGAGAAACTTATAGCACATTGCACTTGGGAAGGGCTAAGGATAAGCAGCAGCTACCAGCCTCCCATACAGAGGTACCTAAAATATCTTCTAAAATGTGAGACTAACCTGCGTCAAACCCAACTGCTGGCACACAAGGGAGAAGAAAGTCCTTTCTGTGTCTTTCTAAACCACTGGCAAAGGCTCCCTGGGAACCAGTCCACAGCACCCTCCTTGGAAGAGCAGGCTGGAGCTGCTTGCCCTACATGTTCACTCTTCATTATGATTAACTCCCCCATCACAGAGAGGGACACAAGCATCCATCTCCACTCGGCCAACTGGAATCACTGGACAGCACACCCCGTGCCATTCATCACCGGCACTTACGTGGGAGAAACCGACAGCAGGTGCCATTTGTGTCAGCGTCGCTGCATGAGCCGACTGATTAATTAAAGCCACGCAGCCCCCAGGCTGCGGGGAGGGCAAGGAGGAGCAGGAGGCATCGTTTGTTACCTCTCCCTTAGCGTTCGCTCTCTCCTTCAAAGGCCCTCTGAGTAGAAGCATGCAAATCCCACGGCGCCTTTGGGCCACAGAGACGGGAAGGGTGAGCTCCCCAGGGAATGGCTCTTGGGGGCCACTGTTGGTGGAGGTCCATACCCCAGGAAGGGGCATGAGGGCTCCATAGACTCACCCCATCTCCTGTAACCTTGCTTTCAAACATGCTGCTTTGAAAGAAGTGATAAAAATGATTCTGTAATTCTAGGAAAAAGGAAAAATAATGCCAGCAAACACTGAGATAATTAAACAATTGCCCCACATCCTGCAAACTGGAATCTCTATTATTTGTGGACCAAAGCTGATGGGTGCAATGCCATTTCTTTTTGTTCTCACATTACAATTGCATCCATGCAGTTTCACCAGCCCTCACACTACCCTCAGTTCAACCAGTTCCAGTAAGTCTGAACAGATACTGATGTAAGTGAGGCCAACACTAGATCCTGTCACGTAAGCCCTCAAGCTGTTTTAGAAGAGTTGTAATGACAGACCCCAAAGTACTTCTTGCCTCTTTTCAGCTAGGCTGGGTTTTGTAACTGCATGAACCTCAGTGACATGATGTGCCACGGAAGGGTTGCCCAAGGGAAAGAAGTCATTCGGGTATGAGGCAGGTCTGACTCACAGGGGATGAGGCCGCATGTTGCACTGGAGCAGCCATTTGGGATTGCCATCCATCCCTGGCGCAGAGACATCGACCTACTTCCTAACAGCACCGTTGCTGCACGTTCACCCACAGCCAGGCAGTTTTCTTCACTGCTGTGGGATGAAAAACTCTTTCTGATCCTGGTCACTGGCCAAAACCCTTTCCCATACTTTGAGACTGGGAAGTAGAAGATGCATTTCACTGTGGAGAGACATCAGCCAGGGCCCTGCTGCTTTTCAACACTTGCTTATGTCTTGCTGGAGCAGAGGGCACTGGTTTCTCTATTATGTATGTGCAATCAAGATAAAGAGAATTCCTGAACTTTTAGCACCCTAGAGGTACTGCCTATTTCCCAGACTCAAAATAGCCAGTTGGCACAGTTTAAAGGTGCCTTACAGTCAGATCTTCAGCCTGCCAAATAATGTTATTTCAGCAAACAGCACTGCAGCACTTGTGCA
Source organism: Phaethon lepturus (assembly GCF_000687285.1). NCBI lineage: Eukaryota > Metazoa > Chordata > Aves > Phaethontiformes > Phaethontidae > Phaethon > Phaethon lepturus. Next base: position 14,256 of record NW_010564367.1, on the reverse strand, counting down.
CACCCCCTGCCCTAGTCTTACCCACGCAAAGCTAGAAGGGGCCTAGAGGAAAAGATTTAAGGTCATTTTGCTGCAGGCTGAATGTGTATCTCTCACTGCATTGTCCGAGAGGAGACCAGAGCTTTCCGCGTTACCTCATGTATACACTCGCTGGCCCTGACCGGTGTTCTAGGACACTGCAGCGGCTCAGGGAAGAGTTAGCAAAAAGGCAGCCAAGCGGGTGAATTACCTCCGCGCTCCAGCAGCCGTGCCAGGGTCAGGATGAAAGGCCAACATCCGAGCTCGCTGAAGAGCATTCGCCTGGGTGTATTCCCCTGTACCTGCGTTTCTCAGCCCTGCGAGCTTAAAGGATAAGATTGCTCCCAGTTCGGTTACGCTGCAGGAAAAAGGGCAGTATGGGGTTAGTGCACCGAAGCTGCCCCGTCAGTCAGGAGGGTCAGCAGAGCTCACCCCTAAACCAGGGTGGGCATCAGCAATGCTCCCTGAAGTCTTGTACAGCCTCACGTGCCAGGTGTGACACACGGATCATTAGCCCCAGCTCAGTTATGAACCCCATCATTTCTAGGAGCAACTATCAGGGGGTTCACCCCAGAGCACCATGTCCTACCTGTTGACTCGTTGTCTGACTGAGAAGACAAGGGTCAAACAGCCACAGAGGCTGAGGCACTGCAGATGTAGGTCAGGGGAGACCCCGTAACTGGCACCAAAACCCAAAACTTTAACATCTGCATGTCCTGTTGAGCTTGGGTATATATAATCGGGGCTGGGGAAAAATATCATTTAGCAACCATCAAATCGGAGCAGCAGGAGGGAAGATTTGTTGTGCCTCCTCCACTGTCCCCTCCTGTCCCCGGGCAGCAGACAGGTTCCTGCACACCTTGGGGGGAGGCGAAGATCTCCAGGCTGCTCTGTGCAGCGCCAGCCTTGTACACGGGCCAGCAGAGGGGCCGACAGCACGGATGGGATTTGGATAATCCGGGCAGGGCAGTGGGCTTTCCAGTCAAGCACAGGGTTAAACACACACAAATGCCGAGTGCTCTCCTCTCCCCACCACCTCTTTCCTGTCGGGAGGGCAGATCCTCTCCCATGCCTTCTCACCCCCAGCAGTGGGGTGAACACCCTTCCTCTTCCCACCGCGTTGCAAAGCCAGAGCCATCGGCCGCGCACCCGCCGCCTCCCCGGGCGCTGATGAGATCAGCCCCCAGCGCGCCTTCCCACCCCGCAGCCGGTGCTGCCGTCCACAGCCCCACGGCTCCCACCCCGGGGGCGGGGGGA
>NW_010564367.1:247-12898 GCF_000687285.1 Phaethon lepturus | reverse complement strand
CCGGCGTGGGGTGCACACCCCGTGGGAACCCTCCAAGAGCCGGGGTGCTCTCCGGCCTCCACCCGCCCCCCCTGCAGAGCTCCCCACGGCCGGCTGAATAATGCATGGGCAGTAATTTAGTTCAGGCAATTCGCCCTTTTTTGTCTGCAGGTTTAATCATTGGGAGATAAATCGCCTGCATCCCTAGCTTCCCGGACAAGGAATCGTTAGGGGCCAGACCTGCAATTTATTATATTTTGGCAGAGAGAAGCTTTAACCGCTCTGGGATGGGGCGAAGAAGGAAGGAGCTTTTACAAAGACCGTGAATTAATGCTGCTAAATGCTTACCTCTAATACCATGCATCTGTAGGCAGGATGATTGCTGTTATTTGAGGAACAAGGAGAAACTAAGGCAGTGGGAACCTGCATTAGACCCTGTGCGGCCACTCCCCATAATACTCCAATTACTGCAAACGGGTGCGTTCCCACATCATCCTCCCTTCTCTCGGTACCCAGGAGCATCTTGTCATGGCACCACCCTAATATAAAAATAAGAACAAACTTTAACTCCTACAGAAAGGACTTTCTCAGTAGATCTCCATGTCTCCCAGGATGACAGCAATTATCACCCTACCTGGGTACAAAAGGGCAGGAGTATCTTTAGAGGACACCCCAGGACTAAACCGGAGGCTGGACTTCAGCTCTGCAGTAATAGCACCCATGCAGACGTGAGCCTGGTGCTGATGTACTGGGAGACAGGTGCTCCTACCTGTCTTGATACGCACAGGTATAAATGGCAAACTTAGAAAACTAACCTTAATGTAAAGTTGATTTTTTCATAATTTTCATAATTTGTCCCTTTTCAAATCAAATGCATGTACTTTAATAGTACACACTACAAAAGTATATGATGATACTAGCAAAGCTACTGGTATATTCAGACAGTAAATAAGAAGTCAGACAAATTTCTGTTTTCAGTGCAAATCATCGCATCTTTTTTAAACATTTTTCCTTTCCTTCCCTCCTCTCCTTCCCCCTCTCCTTTCTCCTTTTCTTTCCCCATTCCCTCCCCCTTTCCTCTTCCCTTCCCTTTTTCTTTTTGACCATTGCCTATTTCATTTAGGCATCAAGATAAGGGCTGAAAAGAAACTATATTGCTACATCTCTGTGCTGAGATTCCCAGCACACTCTAGAGCATTCGAACACGCCGCAAGACTGGCACATTTCAACCACTTGGTCCCATCATAGGACTGCACCAATCTGGCAATAAAGAAAAAAAAAGCATACTTCGTCACAGAGACAGAAAACCTCTTCACATGAAAGTGGTTGCCCACTCAAAGCGGCTTTAGATCCCAACCTCATGAACAGTCTTTTCAGCAATTGCACCATGTGAGAATTTTGGAGCACTTGTCATGCAAGCACTGCAAAGATGCCAGGGAAATACATTTAGCAAGCAGAGTAAACAAGGCAGACAGCTGGGGAAACCATATCCGCCAGGTACACGCAACCATAGCTAACCCGAAATGATGCTGAAGAAACGTAGAACCAAACAGGCGAGCGCATGTTAGAGAGGGAGGAGTTTACACGTCACCGATACCTACAGCATGAAGTGAAGCTAACCTGCCCCAGTCTCCTTGTCCCAACTCCCCGCAGTCACCAGAGCTTTACCACGTCAACAGAAGTGTCAACAGCTTTTGTTTATTTCTGAGCCATTTCTAGAGAGAAGGTGAGAGCTATGTACGATCACGCAGTACTGAGTTAAGGCCAAGGCAAATGATTCAAAGGAAAATGAAGCCAGGATGAGAAAAAAAAGGATACCTCTGAAGGACAAAACTCAGCAAAGTGTGTAGGACTTGGGCTACACAGAAAAACCAACACAATTTAGCCCAGCAGTGCTCCTGGGGACATCTGAATTTGTGCACAGGCCTCTCCCCCGGCACTGAGCAAATGGACACCGACGGCCAACGCTCTCCCTTCGCAAAACACTACCTCAATTTTTGTTACTGCTGGTAACTTTGCTGGTGAATACCTACATTTGCATGGTCCTACCTGACTGCCTAGCCTCTATCCCAACATGACTGCCTCTCCGCTGGGTCATGGTACCCATCCACTGCTGTCGCAGCTGTCCACACTGGGATATTGCTTTTACAAAGGCTTTTGCTTAAAAAACTGCAGAAGGCAATAGTAGCAGGGGAGCCACAGCCTCCTCTGGGAAAATCTGCCCATGAGCTCACTGCTCCTGTAGGAATCTCTTCTAGAGCAGCTTTTTCTGATTGATAGAAACATTTTCATTTCCAGCCCAAGTTTTTTTCTTGCACTATTTGCACCACTTGTTACTACTCCATACTGGTCCCTGAATTAAAACGTTCTCTTGCCTTCCTCCTCTAAGCCTGTGCCTACACTTCCAGGAAATGCTTTATGTACTCTCACTTCAGCAAGGGGCTTGTTTCACCAGCATAAAGCTGAACAATCTCCACTAGATCTCCAGCCAAGATTGCAAAAGGCTCATGCAACTGTCAGATCTTGGGAGATATCCACCACTGGCAGCGAAACCAGAGTAAGAACGATTTGGATCTGAGCTCAGCCCTTGTCCTGATTTGGCTTAAGCTGGGCTCTGGATCCAGGCACTTGCTCATGTCTGTCTTTCCTCCACTGAGAAACAAGAGACGAGGGGAATTTCTTGCCAGGTCTTTCCAGGCTCTCTTGATGGCCATCAAGAAGGCACTCATGCCATCTGATCCAACAAACTCCATCTTGTTCATTTTGGCCTCTTATGTGCCAGCAGGACTTTCTCACCTTTGCAGGGGAGGAGCTTCTAGTTTCTTAGTAATAAGGAGAGAGGGCAAGTGGGTGTTTTCTGTGGATGCCATTGCAAAGTGAGTGTGTTTCAAAGGACACACCGTACTGCAAGTGCTGGTTGTGTGAATTAACTCCAGTGCCCTTCACCACACCTGCCTCAGAGCCCGACCACCACCAACACAAACCACCGCACCACTGAGCATTACCACCAGGTAGACCGAGGTAGACCGAGGAGAGCCATGTGAACCAAAAAGGCTGAGGCATGTCCGAGGAAGCTGAAGAATTCAAGGTAAAGGAAAATAAATAGTATACTTAGTTCTGAGTTACTTCATGGCAGCACAAAAGTAAAAGTAAGGAAGACCAGCATTTAGAGAGAGCAAGACAGCTGTCAAAAGAGAGTCCATGCAACTGTAGCTGCTTCACTGTGGAGGATGACCTGTGATCTGTGACTTGGTCTGTGAATCTCTGAGTCCCTGAGTCCAAAGGTCTGAACCTTGAACCTTTTCTGAAGAAAGCCTGGTCATATGACTGCTGTCAAATGACTGGGTACATTGTCTTACCAGTTAGATGTCTGCATACCAGTTAGATCCAGAATCAAAATCCTTGTACGTGTCCCCTCTCAAGCTCAGAGAAACAAAACCAACAGCAAAACATGAACACAGAACTGCAGCTACACCCAGCACACCACCGATCTCAAAGGCTCTACAGGCCGGGCTTGCCACAAGGCAAAAACGCTCTCGCCTGCTCCCCCAGCAATCCTACTGGATTCAGAGCACACCAAACCCCGTTACTGCAAACTCATTGCTCCTGCGGCCACAGCCTCTCCTCCCTGGGACATGCAGGGATGCCCCTGCAGCACCAGGTCATGCCAGTGTGCAGGTCTCTTCATGTCCTGCAAAGGGATGAATCTATGCCCACAGCTCTCCTTTGCAAAACCCCAAAATGGCTCTTTGTGAGCTAACCCTTGCTCCTTGTGTCTCAGTCGCAGGAGATCGACATTCAGCGTTACTGTTTTGTGACAGCATGAGTGAGCTCAGTAAATCCACTGCAGGCTTCTCTTGACAATATGCCCAGCAATACTCCTTCCAAGGCTTTAATCCACTATTTCAGAGTATTACTAGCAACGAGTAGTCTTGAGATCCTCTTCATATACGCCCAGTTCACACTGAACAACCAGTCTGCATGGGGCCAGCAGCCGATGTGATGGATTGTTCCATTTAGAGTCTGTCTGTAGCACACTTTTTTGTTATTAAGACTATAACAGTCATTAATAAGACAAGGTGGATGACCCTGTTGGCTTGGAAAGATTACACAATTGCACGTAGATTACACTGTGCTATGGAAATATCTTGTGCTGACACCAGGGGCCCAGAAAGGCAATTCTTAGGACAGGGCAGTTAGCATAAGTAAATTCAGATCAAAGTCAGATCTAGGTGCTAAGAGAACAGAAGAGCAACAAAGGTTGAGGCTCTGGGCTGAAGCCAGCAGTTTACACACATTTTTATTAGAGATTTATTTGTTCTTGTCCCAAATCTATCCTTTCTGCGGTTACAGTGGGGGATTTGCACATGCATATTGGAAAAGTCAAGTGTTGGGAATGCTTCTCCAAGCGAAGTTAACAGCAGCCCTCTTGAATAGGTATGTAGGTCCTACTTCTGATTGCTCCTAGGTAGTTGGGAAGATAAAAAACACATGAAAAAGCCATCCCATCTCCTGTTTTCCTATGAAATTATGATGAATAGTGACCTGCCAACAAAGAGTGAGTCTACAAATTCAGGAGCCAGGCTGGGGGTTTGGGAAGGAGCCTGCAATAAGATATTTCACACCCATATCCCTTCCAGTTACCTGTTGAAGTAGAGGCAGCTTTCATGTCTGCTTCAGAGATGAAGAATCTGATGCAGAGGTGAATGGGCTGATTTTACACCCAGACAGAGGCCGTCAGTTCTCAGTCCCTCTGTCTTTTAAATCACTAACCCAAACCAAGAAGAAAAATCTCAAATCCTTCAGTTGTTCTGAATATTAAAGACTTGATCTTTTTTGGTATAACATGTTTAAGCATCGTATCAGCATCACTCTGGAATCAAGAAATAGCCCATATCTAGACCTTGAATGAAGCCTTCCCAGGGACACAGAAATGCATGTCATCATAAAATCTAAGTATATTGTTAAGCAAGCCCTTGAACACATGTACCAACTCTGAATGATTGCAATGCTCAACACTCCTGCCTTCTGCCCAAAATCAGTATTCCTGGTTAGCAACCTGTCGTGGTTTAGCCCCAGCCCTCAATTGAGCACCGCAAAGCTGCTTGCTCAACATTATTTCTCACACCTACTCCAAAGCACAGCACTATACCAGCTATCGGGAAGAAAAAACAACTCCATCCCAGCCAAAATCAGGACACAACCTTACATCCATGCTGGCAAACAAACGCTGGTCAGGGCAGAAGCTTGAGCACTGAACCGTGAGTGCCCTCACCATGGAAGTGCTGGTGGGCTCCCTTACACGGTTTGACCTGTGCCAGCCATCTTCCTCCCAGGCGCCGTTTGGGCACAGCTCAAGGAACGGTATTTTCTCAGGACTGTTGGGATATGACCTCTCTGCTTGGCAGTAGGCAAGAAGAAAGTGTTTAGTCATGACACTTGGGATCTGGTTTTGCTTATTAGTGCAGAAGCATTCACTGTCTCCTGACCTGGCTTAATTGGAGCCCAGGTGGCACCCAGTCTTTATCTCACTAGCAGCCTGCGCGCTCTCACTCTCTTCCAATGATTACTTCACACAGACACTGCCTACATCCAACGGTAAGAGCACAAAACCAGGTGTTTTGGGTTTTTTTTTAAACACACTAGGAAAGAATTGGGAATAGCGTGTAATAGCAATACCCTACATCTGATTGAAAAAATGAATAATTGCAGAGTATATATTTTATGAATGCTATTTCTGTGACTGTCAAGTGTTCCTGAGTAGGTTCACAACGACCACACAGATTCTTTCATTCTGGACACTCGTGTTCTTTAAGGTTTCATTTAAGCTATAGATGAATAGCCAGGTGTCAGGCCATATGAATTACCTCCAGTTTCCACCCATTAAAGTGAAATAAAGATTTCAGGGTCAGTGAGAAGAAGACAAGAGGAGGACTCATTGGTCCATTTGGCCATATGCATATTGGTATTTGACACTTGACTCCTCTGTATAGCAGATGCAAAGATAAAAGAGGAAAGATTTAGGGATATCAGAGTATCTTTTTGTTGCATACAATGAAAACATTCTGCCTAAAAAAAATAAATTTCTTATAATAGATCACCAATTAGCATGATCGTAATTTTTGCTCACATAATCATTTCTCTTCACTGCAGCAACAAACTAAGCATATTTGGAACTAAAAGGGAAAAAAAATCTCCCTTTTATGCTACCAGCTTAATTATAAAGTGGCAAAATTAAGACTTCAAGTCTCAGATTATCAACAATGCTTGACATTTATGGAACCATTCAATGTCTTTAAGGCAGTAGTAAGGCTGTGTGTAAAATACTGTGATAAATCCTTTGCTGATGTAAATTTTCATCACTTCATTAATTCCATTTTAAAAAAGGATTGGCTGATTTTCGCTAAGAAGAATGACTGGCCATATACTTAGCTGCTGGAAAGCTGGTAGGTCAATTGTAGGAAATTTGTCATGCCAGATAATAAGATTGGCAAAGTTAGAAAAGCAGAAAAAAGCTTTCTGCACCTGTAATAACACTCCAGTCCGATCTGCAATTTAATTAATTTATAATAGCAGAGAATCTATTTTCTTATACCCTCTGGGAATCAGATCAAAAAAAAAATCATTTCTTTCAAGCACTAGAGTTGAGACTTAAAGAAATAAGAAGACAGTATTTTAAAGTGGGGGAGAAAAACATCTATCAATCAGGCACAAAAATGTTTACAGTAATTTTACTCATATTTTCCAACTCACATCAGGGCAAGTCAAAGCACATGGTGCTTTGGCTCTGTAGAACCATTCTCTCCCAAATATAAGAGCAAAGCTTCATATTGGAAAAGCTATTTGGGCCATAGCCACATCCACTTCAGGATCATGGAGTCCTTCTGCACAGGAGTCCCACAGCTGCAGGTGGCAGGGCCAAATATCTCAGCCAAATATTTTAGCTTAGATACAGACTTTTGAAGTCCCCTGTCTTGCTGAGGATCGTAAGTCAGAACTTCAGTTTGTGTGCACATGCCTGTATAAAACCAAATAAAACCAAGGAAATCTCATTACTGTTGTAGCATCTAGAAATCTTCATCATAAACCAGAAAAGCATTGGACGAGTTCCCATTACATGGAAAGATAGCAAAAAATCGTAAAATAACAGAAATCATCTTTATTTCGAAGAACTTACATGTACTAATTTTTTTTTATATCCACAGAGAAAAAGGACTTTTTCATTCCAAAACAGATAGGCTTTCTCCTTCACCAGTCAAATCAGTGGGAATTGCTTTTATTTACAGCAACAGGGTGATGATTTCAGGGAGCCCTACAATGACAGGGACAGGAAGGGATGGGTCAGTGTCATCTGGAAAACAGTAAGTTCTACAGAATTTTCTGGAAACGATAAAACCTTGTGCATGTGCAACGCAGGTGCATTTTCAACTATTAACATTCGGTGAGGTGGAGCAAGTCAACAACGACGACCATTATCCTGCTGCTCTCACACATAGTCCTGCCCTGGCTTCACACCCCAAAAACATGCAACAAACTACATCAAAAGCAGAGATCAGAGAGAAGTGTTGTTATCAAACGGCAAAGAGGCTGCTGAGATATTGAGGATTAAATAGTTCTTCTTAAAAAACAAGCAGATAGTTTCTAAGGTGTAAAGCTTTAAGCACCGTTCAGTATGAAGAGTTTTCTTTCCTCCTCCTTGCAGAGTAGGAGACAAATTCAACGTCATGCAGCCATGAAGCCCAATCTCTGCTTTGACCAGACTGTAAATGATTGCTTTGGAAACCACTGGCAGGAGGGTATTGATCTCCAAGGCTGTGATTATTATTATAGGCTAGTTAATAGTATGCTATTTCTTTCCCACATCTGTTACAGATGTCTATGGCAAACGCTAAGCTTTTGCCAGGAAGCTCTTGCTTGCAGCTTGAGAAGTTTAAGATCCAGCCTCTGCTGGTCTCAGTGACGTGAGGTGCTACACACCCCATGCTCCTTTCAGATCTTCGTCCAGAGATTTCCAGCCTGACAGTGCCTGGTTCAGACCTCCAGCAGCCCACAGACCAAACCACCCCACCCAGTTGTCTTTGAAGCAAGCCCGTCATTTCTGGGTTTGCGCAAACACGTGCGCGTGGCGAAGCGGAGAAATGCCGGGGAGGTTAGCATCTCCCTTCGCACGCGCTCAGCCACCGGGAAGGACTGACACGAGTTTGCGTCACTGGAGGAAATAAACAGTGGCTTGGACCACAACAAACACTTGCAGTCTGGCATCCCGTTGGAGATCCTGTGACTCGTGTCGTCCCCACAGGACAAGAACCCCCTCCTTGTATCCGTCTGCCCCACGCTGTAACGGGGGCCTGAGGCCTGGATCAAAGGTTTGACATCAGCAACACAAGCGCAAAATAAAAGCAAGAGCTGGCTGCTCTCCAAGGATTCATCTTGCTGATGTCTCAGCCGTGCCAGTTGGAGTTAGTTATGGAGGAAGAGCTGCAGAAACTACCACGAGTGCCGAAGGGATCGGGAACGTCATGTATGGCGTAAACAGGAACTGCAGATTCTCGGCAGGACCTGTTTGATCTTTGCGGTGTGGGAGAAGACACGGCGCGGTTTGCTTCAGCGCAGTCCGCCTCTCCCCCAGCCCCGAAGGCAACACTCGGAGACTCCTAATGCAGATAGCGCAGGGGTGAAGAGGGAGGCATTCCTAGAACATTAGATGGAATCGCCATCTTCTGGCAAAATGGGCAGGTTTCTTTCCACCGGTTTTCTCTCTGACCTAGGCCAGCTCTTCACTTCTTGACCCGCTTCCATGGGCGAGGTCAGCACCCCGGGCTGGGGGCTCGCCGCAACCGCCACACCTGCTAGAGCTGCAGTAACTAACCTGAAACCACACTAGGGAGGAGGAGATCCTGCCAACTCCAGGCTCGGTCACGAAGCTATTCTTGGGTCTCAGACCCCTGTTAACCCCATCCCCGAGAGCTGCCTGGACCTGGGTACAGAGGCGTTCCTGGCAGGCTGCACGTTTCACTGCAGTGGGACAAGTCCCTGCCTGACATGTAGAGCTACTGCGAGTTAAGTCTGAGTCTTTTTAAAGGGGCATTCTATATAATTGGATATAAAGACAATATATTCTCTGTGTCCTCCCCTAGGACACATTCACGTTGTCTTTGCTGGAAATGCTTCCAGCATAGATAAGTGGTTTTTGAATTTCCTCTCTGCAGTATTGACACACTCCAAGTAGCCAAGGAGCCCAAAGGAGCAGGCGAGACACAGCTCGGACAGCTTTTACAGTCTTCCTTCATTCCCTCGAACGCGCACCCTGCAGATTCTGACAGTGCTCGTGTGCACACAGCATCCCTGGGAATCGCGAGACAACACAAAATGCGAATGCGCTGACCTTCTGGATGCTTTAAATTCTGGTCAGCACCAGAGAGAAAACATATAAGTCAAAAATATGATCTTCTTGGGAGACCAAAGATAAAAAAGAGTAAAATGCACCATTTAAGTCCAACAGTTGTTACCAAACCCGCATGTCTCTCCTTACCTCTCTGCCGCTGATTTATGAATCAGATGCCTCGTCCTCCGGACAGGCGCACACATGTTTCACATTGACACAGGTTTTCTTTCCCACACATCTCTGCGGTGTAAGGTGACCGTTTGAACTCATTAATTCACCATACAAAGCAAGTACGTTCCCTTAGCTGGTATCCTACAGGGCTCAAGTTAAGGGCAGGAGGGTGAAAAAGACTCCTGGTTTGGGGGAAGGACGGGAGGAGGGAAGACAGCATGTGAAAAGACTATACTTTAACCCGCTACGACTTGCCCTCTCTTCATCCACAGCATATGGTGTGCATATGATTTGCATGCAGCAAAATAGCTCATTAGTTCATGCAGGCCAACCTGAGCATGTCTGTAACTCTGGTGGGTCCCCAAGTCAACCTCTTTTTGGAGACGCAACCGCTGCAGCCTTCCCTTACCAGAGATACCTGGAGGGCTGCCGGCTCTCACACAACATCTCACTGTGCTGCAAACCCTCGAACAGTTGAAATAGAGGTGGCTCAGATAAACCGGGTGAGAGAGGCTGAAGTAAAGCAGATTTCCCTTGTCCTCACCCGCTACCTGACCTCATCTGAGGACACGTCCTCTCCCCATCATCTGCCCAACCTTGGGAGGTCCCACATGTGAAACACCGGCAGCTTGCGAGAAGCAGATGAGGCTGCTTTGCTCTTCTCTTTAACAGCACACATTTTGGTACAAAAAAGGTGAGAATTTGTCACTGAGGTGAGGTGCAATACAGCCTTGTAGGTAAAGTGCAGGGTCCTGGCATCTGAGCCCCTATTGCTCCCTGCTCCATACCTCTGTGTCCAAGACCCATCTGTGCTCCATCACTGTGGTGCCTGGGCCCACATAAAGCACTTTTTTACTCATACAAGAGGCTAAAAGACATTCACAGTTCATGCATAATGTTCTCCCTTCCTTCTCCCCAGAGAAATCAGTGAAAATCTGGCAAATTTGCACCAACTTCAGACTTACCCCGGGGTATCACTGATACTAGATGTCGGGAATGAGTCTGTTTGTGGCAAGGAAAGGAATTGCAGGGAGGAAGCAGCAAAAAAAATAATTGGTGGGTGGATGTCTTTAAAGAAATAAATACATGTTTAAAACTAATTCTACGGTCAAGAAATAATTTCTTCCAGGAACTTCAGGGGAGATGATACATACATGACAAACCAGAGAAAGACGGGAAAAAAATTGAAAAAAACCCCACCCACCCATTTATTTATTTATTGATACTTCCTTGTTAAAACCCCTAATGTAAGAAGGGCGCCCTGGTCTCCCAGTGAACTTCGGGGCTCCTTGTAACATTTCACAAAACAGTATCTCTCACCCCAAATTGTAATGGAGATTAACTACATACTTTAAGATGCTCAGCGCTCTCGACTCTCACCGACAGCCCTCTGCAACTGCCTGAAAAGCAGGACCATAATTAGTAGCCATATGCTGTGGACGGAAAAAATCCACGCCAACTATTACTAGAATGCAGTAACGTTATTTCCAAGGGGGTTTGAGATGCATCCAGAGCAAGGGAGACCTGACTCATTTCTTGTATTTCACTTTTGGCAGGAAGAAGTGGGGAAAAGGGGCTCGACTGAAACTGCCAAGTAGCAAAAGAAAATGATAAACCTGCCATGCAGAGGTTGGACACAGTGGGTCACTCGCTATGGGGCGTGTGGGGCAAACATTTGTCTTCCTTCCTCACCACTTCACAATGCCAAAAACCTCAACTGATGGAAATTATTGTTCCCCCTTTGGCTTCAGTGACATCGTGCCAGTTTGCAGCAGCTGAAGATGTGACACAACTGTGTTCACTCCCCGTGAATGTCGACAAAGTTATGCGAAAATGCAATAAAATGCATTTGAAAATTAACTGATTTTGAACTATGTCCTATTTTGGGAATTTATTTTACAACTCCACAGAAGAATTTAAGGTCTAACATCCTGCTGGGATAGCGCTGTTGATGGCACTGCTATTTACATGAGCCTATAAAAACAGGCGTTTTAATCTTTTCTTCTCCTGACCTTGCGCTTAAGGTATTACAAGGGTGGGTGATAAACAAGCAAATAAATTCTTACGGCCAAGAAGCAAGGAATCATCACTGCCACACCGCTTCTGAGCTTGGGTATTAACTCAGGCAATCAAAACTTTAAAGGGAAAAAAGCCAGGGCAGCAGAAGCGCCGGCTGTGAAAGCGGCGTGTGTCCTCGCGCCGCGCGGCTGCGGCGTGCCGAGAGGGGAGATGGCTGTAGCCGCCGACACCAGCCCACAAGGGGCCGGTTCTCCTGGCACAGCACTGAATTAGCAGGAAAGAAACGTGTCCTGCACAGCCCGGTACTGTTAGCTTCGCAAGTGGGGAACCCTCGCCCGGAGAGAGGGGCTAAGCCTGTAGGACTGGTGTGGGAGACCCCCGCTAGCACAGGGCGGGCTGGGGGAGCTGCTGTCCCCGTCCTCCCCAGGTCCCACGGCCAGTCCTTCTTCCGAAGCGCAGCCGCTCTTGCTGCCGCGCTCCTGGAGATGCGCTTTCCTCGCCGAGGCAGCCACCCTGACGAACAAGAAGTTGAACCCAGCAAACCCAGCTGAACTTTGCCATTAGTCACGTTCAGGAATTGAGTGACAATGACCTTACGCCATTTCTTTAACAGCCTGCAAGTGAACACGCTCCACCAAATACCCCCAATTTTGAATCCCTCCACTGGATTCAAAGCTAATAAATATAAATTTAGCCATTTATATATTTAAATTGGTAAATATAGAAAACATCCTGGGACAGTGACAGGCCAGGGCACAGGCACCGGCCAGACACCAGAAATTGTCCTTCTCCTGCTGTCCCACCAGTGTGGTCTGCTTCCTGCAGCCTCACAGCACCAGGGGAATTCCCGTTCTAGCGACAAAGTTAACCGGAGGTCCGGAGAGGTTTTCTGCAACGGGCAAGAGAACGTTGAAAAGTCCACTAGAAATAAAACCTGGGAGCCCTGCCTTCCCCCTCCCGAATTAAAAGGCATTTCTGTTGTAAAGACTCTTCATTTACATTTCTGCAGCATCCTCACATGGCTGCAACGCAATCCTAAGCAAACAAGAAAAAGCAACACACAAAATTCATTGTCAGTTGTGTTTTCATGTGCTCGG
>NW_010564367.1:0-216 GCF_000687285.1 Phaethon lepturus | reverse complement strand
CTTTCCCTAACCTAGGAAAGGGTGGGAAACCCTGACTTTCTATCTATGCACTAACGTGAAGCAAACGTGTATATATATACACACGAGTATATGCGTGTGTACGTATAAATATACACACGCACATATACACACATACAGTACTTATGCAGAAGGAAACCTCTAATACTTTGTATTATATACAATATTATATTGTATATATATTTTATATATATATAA
>NW_010564366.1:24763-29957 GCF_000687285.1 Phaethon lepturus | reverse complement strand
ACCTTAGTGATTCTGTGATTCTGTGATTTTGCACAGCAGGTTGCTCCTCGGCTTTCATGGAATAAGGTGCTAGACAATACAAGATTTGCTTATTTTGCCTCTCTGCAGTTGCAACTACATCCCATTGTGATAAGTAAAATATGAGACCTTGTTAACTAGAGACTAATGTTTTGCTTTCAATATTGATATCTTATGTAAAAGGTAGAAACAATACCTGCCGATTCAGAGTTTTTCTGAAGATTAATTTCACTGGAATACTATTTTTGAAAAAAGCTGAGAAAGATAAAGACTCTAAGGTTAGCAATACATTAAGATCTATTTTAATGAAGATGAGTTATCAGCTCTCAGGTGTAAAGAGAACCCGGATAAGTCAGATACTCTGCCAAACATCGTAATAAGGTGTTGTAACAGATGACACTCACAACTGAAGAAGTATGCCAGGAAAGCTACCTGGGAAAAACAGCTCCTTACTGGGGTATCTCTTCCAAGAGGAGGCAAAAGACTCCTTTCCTTTGGGTCTTTGTGGCATCATTTCACTTATGCATGATCCAAAACATGTTCAGGTCAATGGGAATGGGAATCTTTTCTTTGAGTTGAAGGAACATTAGGTCACAGCCGCACATAACAAGATAATTGTAGGAGTATTTCTAAGGGTTGATTTATTCTCTTTTGTGTGAATTTGAGAGAAAGAGTTTTTCCTCCTTTTGGATGCTAACATTTGGGCAAGTACTATCAAAAGAAGAAATCTATATTCTGAAAGCCCACTCTCTATAAATAATATGGAAAACAACCAATCCTTTGTGTCTTCCATTTTCTACCAATATCTGAATATATATCAGCAGTTAAGTGAATCTTGCAACATCTCCAAAGTCAGTATTAACATCCCCATTGAGAATTGAAGACATTGTGGAACAAAGAAAATAAATGAGTGTTCCAGAGCTATAAAACTAGACAGTACAATTTGATATACTCTCTTATGCATAGCTGTTATGTATTAAGTTATATAGTTCTGAATGCACATTCACCTGCAATGCTACTTTTCATAAGTTTTTATCACAGAATGAGGTATTTCAAATTGTCAGGCATCAATGCATTTTGTACTCTTAATTGCTTGTATTTTCAACTTAGTGGAGAAGTTTACAAACACAATCATTTTTAATAGATTCCAAATGAAAAAATGCATTTACAAAAAAAGACGCACAACAAAAGTTTACTGTGCATAAAACAAGGAGGCATCTATTGTATGTATATATGTATACATGTATGTATTGTATGTACCACATATTGGTAAATATGTGATAATGATTTTCCTGTTGATTTTGAGATAACTACCCTGAGCAATAAAATATTGCAGCATTTACAGTTACAAATATATGGTTTTGACAGAGTAAATACTGCAGATTTGGTCCCTTGCTTGTTTCAGATGGTCTTCTTTAAGTTCAGAAAACGATTTTACTGAAATCTCTAGAACTTTTGCCAATTATTTCACTGGGAATAGGGAAATAATAATTCCTAAGCAGTACATAGGAGACAAGAAAAAATATGTAGCTTTCCTTACTTTCCTCTGGTGGTTTCAAAGCCGGATGCTTTGGAGTTGGCATCCTGCTGGGTGCTGGTGATACCAGTCCTGTGGGATGACGGTGTGAGAGATCTGTTCCCTGTAGCTGTATCCCGGCTTGTAGTGACCTCTTGCTGGAGAGGGACCTCTCTGGCATTGCTCTGTAGAGATGTCCCTTTGCTGCTAGATGACCTTCCCATCTTATCTTTGTCAGAGTCACCATCGCTGTGTCCGTTTGACTGGTTTGCATGGGTAGAGGTTGTAGGATTGGAGCTTTCCTTCACTTCTTCCATTTCCAGAGTCTTGGCTGAAGATACAACAGGATGTCCCTGTGAAGGATTCACTTCGGCAGCTTGGATATCAGAATGGGGTGACCCCACAGTTGTCGTCGGAGATGGAGTCAAGTCTGAGTGACTTGTCTGGGTTTCACCACCCTGGCCTGTGATCCAGAGCTTTCTGGGAGTATTAAATCCAATGCTGCCACTCTGTAAGTGCAATAGGAGCAGCAAGAAGATTATCTCTTTCATTCTGCTGGTTTTAAATGCTATAAGTTATCTCACGTTTATTTCCCAAGCAAGGAATCCTGTAACTTCTCCCTCCTGAGCTGCTGCTCATACACTGAGCCTACCCAGAGGATGCCCTGACAGGCTTTATTTTTGTAGAAAGGAAACAGGTTTTGGTGTTTCGAAACTGACTGAGGAAGCCTGGTTTCCTGTTTCTGTGGATTCCTCTGCAACCTGTGACCCCTTGGAAAGCGGGAGCCTGTCAGCCTTCGTGGGAGGAGAAAAGAAGTTTCTGCAGAAGGCACAGGATAAAGATTAATGGCACAATAGAAATGTGGAAAAATATGTACTGTGAAGTAATCCTGAGGGATAAAACCTGAAATTATTAGGTAATTTTCCTTTCACATGTACATGTACAAAGAACAGAACTGACTTGTCACATGTGCCCTTTGGACGGTTCATATTTGTGACCTTGTTATTGAAGAAAGAGTTGGAAAACTGGTGCGCTGCAGAAAGCTGAAAGTTTGCTGTGTCTTCTGTTTTTGAATGTTTAAGCATATTGCTGCCAAAAGTGGGGAGATGACAACGAAGAGGTTCACACTGTATTCGTCATTGTACCACAAGCCTTTGAATGTAATCATTTAGCTGTAGGTCATTGGCCATTTATGCCACATCCTATTTCAGTAGTTCAATCAACAATGTATACGAGGTATTTCTATAGCGCTTCCCGTAGGTGTCTGGTGTCATTTCAGGTTCTCTAGGGTA
Organism: Phaethon lepturus; assembly: GCF_000687285.1. Lineage (NCBI taxonomy): Eukaryota > Metazoa > Chordata > Aves > Phaethontiformes > Phaethontidae > Phaethon > Phaethon lepturus. Next base: position 27,131 of record NW_010564366.1, on the reverse strand, counting down.
TGAGAAATGCCTACGTGGGCCTGGCAGAGGTGGCATATGGCCTATGGGGCATGTGCCCTTCTGGGGTAGGACACCTGAGGGCAATTCAAACAGTGTTAAAAGCTTACATAAGGGCAATTGAATCCCATCCTAGGTCCCCATTGACTGTAATTGGAGTTTAGACACCTAGTTCACATGCAGATCCATATTTATGAATCTCTAAAATCTAAATCCCACCCATAGACAAGACTGAAAGGAATATCCTGAATCACTGAGTCCGTTCCTTCCCTTTTATTGCATACATTTACAATTAATTACAGTTTATATTATTTTAAAACAATATTAATTACAGCCTAAACATAATATTTGGAGCTTTACAGGCAGCAAAGATCTTGGGACATGGATATTAAGTATAAAGGGTAAAGATAATTTTTTACACCAGATGAATACTGGAGTGCATTATCCAGAGAGGTTGTGGGATCTCCACACCTGGAGGTATTCAAAATTCAATTAGACAAGACACTGAGCAACATCATCTAAGACCTGCTTTGAGTTGGATTTTGGACCAGATGACCTTTGGATGTCCTTTTCAATCTATATTACGCTATGAAATTATGCTTAGTAGCTGTAAGGTTGAATATTGTAGTCAGGGAAGTGGAGAAGGAATCTTTCCTCCTCTACTGCCATTCTCCAGCTCCCTAAGACTAAGAAAAGTTAGTTTCTTGTTGAAAGAAAAGAAATGGAAAGGGTAATTGCTGAAGAAATCACATAAAGAAATGTAACATGAAATTTTAAAGTAGGGACAAAACAGTAACAGAATAGACCTGTCAGGAACCAAAGAGATCTGACCTGTTCAAAAAGCCTCTAGCCACTGACACAAGTGCTGCACTGACTATGGGCAATGCGTCTATGAAAGCAACCTTACACACCTGGGAACAGAACAGCATCTCCTGGGCACGCTTCATATTATTTGAGGATCACCTTTTCTCAAAAAGAGAAGCAAAATCCCCATTCCATGGAAGTTTGATGATTAACAGTGACACCATGGAAAAGCTAGTGAATGACTTGCAGTTCTTTTCAGAACATACTTTCAAAAAAATAAACCCAAAATATGGAGGATAAACCACTAGCTTTTATGGCAGTCAGGTAAATCTCTGTGATGGCTGTTTATGTTTTGAATGATTTGGATAACAGTGCCTTACTTTCAATTTCCGGGTGATAGTCTGGCCTTTTAGGTGTGCTAAAGAGTTGGGTTTTCCATTTGCTGTGATTTTGTTTTTCTGTTTTATTGTCTTGGTAAAGTGTAGGCTTCTACTGTCCAAGTAAAACAGATGGCATTTTGTGATACAACATCTTAGAAAAGAAACACAGTTATGCTCCCATTTAGAGACATTATTTCCCCTCTTTTTTTCTTATTCATAGTGAAAATCTGTAAATGCCCTTTGAATGTAGGACACAGGAGACAGTCTAATGAGAAGTCTCATTTAAAGGCTAACATAAGCTATTTCACATGAGTGTTTCTCTTTTTGAGCTCTGTATTTGAGATTTTGAATTAATACCATTACCTGAACTAGCATTTGTCATTCCGTATTTTTAGAAATCCCAAGATAAAATGAGAGGTAAATTAGGCTTGGCCATATTTGCAAATTAAATGCAAGCTGCCTTTAAAAAAGAAAAATCACAGCAGCTGCATACTGAGTTTATTTATACAGTCAAAGTGCATAATTACAAACAAAGCTTGGATTCTGCTTTGATTTACACCCCTACAAGTGTTAATTCTGCCTCTAAAGTCAGGGCAGCAACTGCAGATTTCCACAAGTGCAGAGAAGAGCAGTGTAGAAGAGTCTGGCTTTTGGTCTAGATTTCATTACAACAGTGTTTTATTTCCTTGTATGAATACTCCAAAATGAAATTTTATCATTAATATGATTTTTCTTTCCTTTTCTTTACATGTCTGTCTTGTGCTGAGGGCTCCAGAGCTGGACACAGGACTCCAGGTGGGGTCTCACCAGAGCACAGTAGAGAGGCAGAATCCCCTCCCTTGGCCTGCTGGCCTTTCGTCTACTGATGTAGTCACTCCATCATAGAAGGCCACTGGGTTGGTCAGGCAGGACTTGCCTGTGGTGAAGCCATGCTGGCTGTCTTGAATCACCTCCCTGTCCTCCATGTGCCTTAGCATAGCTTCTAGGAGGATCTGCTCCATGATCTTCCCAGGCACAGAGGTGAGGCTGATAGGTCTGTAGTTCCAGGGTCCTCCTTGCTACCTTTTTTAAAAATGGGTGCAATGTTTCCCTTTTTCCAGTATTCACAGACTTCACCTGACTGCCATGACTTTTCAAATAGCATGGAGAGTGGCTTTGGTGCTGTGTTGGGCCACTTTCTCAGCGAC
>NW_010564366.1:20190-24643 GCF_000687285.1 Phaethon lepturus | reverse complement strand
AGCAGGAGGGATGGAGAGTCATTCATCTTCCATGAAAGCACAGGATGGTAAAAGAAACAAGTTTCCTGGGAGGTGGAAATGAGGCCTGAAGATGCAGCTGTACTCCTGGGGGGCATTTAAATCACCAGGCCACCTTACATAAAAGAGCAATACCCTTCTGTTCACAAAAGAGTTATCCCTGTTTGGTACTGTGGAAGAAAGAAGAGTATTTATGTTCATGGTCACAGCTGTGGCTCTCCAGATAAGGCAAGGACCTTACTGAAGCCTGAGTAAGCTGACCAAAGGCTGGGATTTTAGAAACACTTTTATATTTAACATCGGCTAATGGCACACACTCAACCCTGCGACTTCAGACAAATCCCTGCTCATCTCATTGAATAACTTGAACCATCTTCAGGGACTTTCAGCTCTCCCCAAGGACTGTAAAGGGAGCATCAGGTTTGCTCTCTTCTGCAGTTATCAGACTGCACAGACACTTTGGCAGAGCTTCTGTTGATTCTCCAGATTATTTAGTAACTCGTATAAGCTCACCTCTGCTACACTGCCATGGTGTGTCTCACAGCTCTCTATCATCCTCACTCCTTGGCGTTTACTAGTAGTAAAGCTATCCTCAGTCTTAGTAAGAGTAGTCCAAATCCACAGGGGCTTGGCGTCTCAGAACTATCCAGGCCAAGGACTGCACAGCCAGATCATCTACTCTACCTATTCTGGCAGCTACGACATCAGCTGTAAAATGCTGCTCAGACCATGGGCTTCCTGCTTAGCACCTAGTGTCACAAGTGATATGGATTAAAAATGAGAGTTTCTATGTGAGAAAGCTGTTACTGAATTGCGCTTTATTCTACTGATGTGCCTACTGCTGGGAGAATTTGGTTTTCCCTTGTCACAGATAACACATTTGTATTTGAGATAATTTTTCACATTGCTTCGAGTACTTCTTGGTACCAGCTGAGTTGGTCCAGTGAAAAAGCCACTTGCTTTCTTCTCTCATGTACAGGCAGGATAGGGCAACACTAAAGACATGAAAATAGGGTCATCAGGACCAGGAAGAAGAAATCAGTTCTGCAGTCACTCTGCCAAGATGCAGAAAATTCTCATCAAGTTATATGAAGAGCTCTAATACCCCTCTATATCAGAAGAGAAAGTCTCTTGTTCTTGTCATAATGTTTCCCCTGTAAGCTCCAAAAGCATATTCATGTTTCCGAGCAATTATGAGTTCAAATATTTTTTTTAAAGTTAACAGCTCATATTCAATGTATATGGCTGGTTAGCATGAATTAAAAGGACACAATAAAAGAGATGCCATCATGCTCCGAGTGGTAACATTTTACTAGTTATAACCATTGCCTACTTAGACAAGAATATTTCTCAATAAAAGTCACTCCAGGAAGTTCAAATTTTACATCTAAAATAAGACTCAATGAATCAATAAGATTTCTTGAGGTTTATTTTGATTGCATAACACAGACCACTGTGTCCCTCTTAAAAAATAACTCCTTTGAATCTTGCTTTGCTTAGAACAGTAGTAACAGGAAAAACCATTACTTTGTGTAGAAAGGACATAGCAGCAGAGGGATTTTCTGATTAAGGGTCAGTATGTGAAGTTTGCATGAATTCTTAGTGGTTTTGATGACTCAGCTGCCATCTGGATCCAGCTAAGGCAGATAGTCATATTCCATCACCAGCATCATCCTTGTTCAATCTAAGCAAACAAATGCCCTACAGTATTTGAGTATACCTTTGCTGAAGTATCACATAATAGCTGTGATTTTAAAGTGTATTCCAATATATGCTTTTCCTTTGCCTGTGAGCAAGTTTTTAGCCTTCAGAGACATTTATGTATTGAAAACATCTTTTATGTGAGAGCTGTGGCAGCTGATGAAGGAGATTGCTCTCTGCTTTGCTCTAACTTCAGCCTATCCTTAGGCCAAAGTTGTCAGCAGGTAAGTGGGAATTGGCAGAGGGCTGTGTTAATTTAAAAAAAAAAAAACCTGTCACCTGTTCCTACTGTTTCCTTTCTAGAAATGATTTTGAAATGCAAATATAGCAAAGAACACTAAGATTTTCCTAGAACAAAAAAAATAACTCATTGATGTGGAGCTCTGACCTTGTCCATTTCCTTCCCTGTACTGCTTCCCAAGAGTGTGGAAGCACTGATCTTTGGTGAGCATTGTAGCATCTTTTAGCAGCCTCTGGATGATGCTGTTAAAAGACAATTTAGCTTAGGGAATGCTCACACTATTCTGGACACCAAACCACAACCAAGTGCCAAGAAAGCTAGCAAAAGACATAGGAAAGCAACAGTTACTGATTTGGCCTTTAAATCCAGCACGAAGAAAAGCTTGGCTAGCCCCAGGAGTCAAGGCTTTACCTTCAGGAAAACATGGCAAGCTGGGGACTAGGTAATATTTCTGAGAGACAGAAACTTCCTGGATGCACTTCTCATCTGATAGTGTGAATTTCCCACGCATATCTGCTACTGACAAAGCTTCGTTAGCAACACCCTGTGAAAAACAAACTGGTGTTGCTAGAGATAAGCACTGAAAAGCTCCCATGCTAGGTCATTCCCTAGTATATTGATCAATAACGTTCATTGGAAACGAGAAGGAAGCGAGGGCTGTGACAAAGGATGAGTGCAGTAAAAATTTCCTCTACTGGTAGCACACATTCACATCCGCGCTGGGCTGCTTTCTCGCAGCTGAAGGTGGCCCCACAAGGAGTGATCGACTCTCCCGAACAGCAGTGCTGCAAGTGACTGGAAGAGCAGCATTTACCTGAACACTGGAAGCAGTCAAACCCCTTGGCATTCTTACGATGGACAGGTCACCAACAGCTGCTAATTCCTCCGGAGCGTTGAATTACCTCTGTTTTGCAAAGTCTGATGCTAACAGACTGCATTCAGCATGTGTGTGTCTTTCCTTGGGCAAAAACGGTGGCTTGGATTGGCTGTGTGTAGGGAGGAAAAGGGAGATCAAGATGCTTCCACTATATCTTTGTTAGCGAAAAGAGGGGAATAATGAAGCGCGAGAGAGGCAACTGAAGGGTAACAGGGCATCAAAAGGAAAGGAAACTGCAAAGAGGCAAAGAACAGAGAGATGACAATATAGAATATTGTCTAGACAATATAGTGTCTACTGTCTATAGACAGTATAGATGACAATATAATGACAGGCCTGGAAAGGCAACCCTGTGCTAAAATTTGGATTTGTAACTTCGATTGAGCTTTCTTAGAGCTCAGAGGTGCTTTTAATTTCAAGTTTTTCTTGATATGGATGAAAATAAACACTTCAAAAAGTAGAACACCAGAGTAAGGCTTATGCTGCTTTGTCTCCAGGGGGTCTCCAAAGTCCCTCTTCTTCCTCATACTGCGTGCCTGTGCCAGGATGTAAAGGAGCAGGCAGATCAGTCAATGAAACGTGCATCAGGGCTACTGCTAGCCTCACAAAAGTGAGGTGGGAGTCCAGTGTAAGGTGAGAGTCCTCTCTACCCTTGCTTTCTCTTCTCCATTTCACTCCTTATGTCTCCTGAATATAGTAAAGGATACCTAGGACATTTCAAAAGTAGCAGCCAGAAACTACTCATACTTACCAAGGTAATAAAACTGGAGAGTCTATCAAGCTACATGAGGAGCAGCCTACAGTTTGCTATATCTGCATGCTGGAAATATCAGACTGAAGTGATAGTTGATATTCCTCCCATCACTGTGTTTCTTATAACTGCTGTTTCCATGGCAAATATACAGACTTGGCTTTCTACAACCGCACTCTTTTATCACTTTTCTTGTAGATATGTATTTCATGGAAAATAGATTTCTTTCCCCCTCCCTGAGCAGATCAGTCTGGAGAGCCACAGCTCCTTTAAGGGGTAGTGAGAAGCCAGTTGCTTTTGTTTAAGCAGAAGGAACTTTGTGCAAGATATGTAAAGAACAAGTCTTAATTGATACAATCAAGACAAAAATTCGCTATAAAAAATCTGCATGTGATTTCCTAAGATCACAGGAGTTCAGCCCATAATGTTTTGTTTTTCTGCATTTTGCTCATATGGGTCGATTTAATTTTTATCATTTTATACACAGAATTGCTCTTTTTCCGTTTTCCAGCACTGAGGCCCCAATGTTGCAACTGGTAGCGCGCAGATAGCTATGAAGTGCTTCCATTACGCATCAGGCTATGGCCTGGTGCCAAACTCTGCCTGGGGCATTTGAAAAGGCTCAGTGGGATAGAAACCTAAAAGGGAAGGTGATAATACAGACGGAGACATTTCAGTATACATAAATTGGTATCGAAGTTTATCCCTAATTCTGTCTCCTAATTTTTGCTGCTATGCTTGAAATCCGTCCAGGTTTGGTTGGTTACGTGACTAGAGCTTGTTGCTGTTCGTAGGGTGGGTGTATAAATTGCACAGGAATAAATGTGTCAGTCTCTAGTTTTTGTAGTGATCTTTGCTTTGATAA